>NW_025533517.1:312500-590000 GCF_020615455.1 Coregonus clupeaformis | reverse complement strand
CTCCTCCTCCTGTCCTGTCCTCTCTCACTCCTCCTCCTCTTCCTTCCCTGTCTCCCTCTCTCTCCTCCTCCTGTCCTGTCCTCTCTCACTCCTCCTCCTCTTCCTTCCCTGTCTCCCTCTCTCTCCTCCTCCTGTCCTGTCCTCTCTCTCTCCTCTCCTCTTCCTTCCCTGTCTCCCTCTCTCTTCTCCTCCTGTCCTGTCCTCTCTCTCTCCTCTCCTCTTCCTTCCCTGTCTCCCTCTCTCTCCTCCTCCTGTCCTGTCCTCTCTCTCTCTCCTCCTCTTCCTTCCCTGTCTCCCTCTCTCTCCTCCTCCTGTCCTGTCCTCTCTCTCTCCTCTCCTCTTCCTTCCCTGTCTCCCTCTCTCTCTCCTCCTGTCCTCTCTCTCTACTCCTCCTCCTCTTCCTTCCCTGTCTCCCTCTCTCTCCTCCTCTGTCCTGTCCTCTCTCTCACTCCTCCTCCTCTTCCTTCCCTGTCTCCCTCTCTCTCCTCCTCCTGTCCTGTCCTCTCTCCTCACTCCCTCCTCTTCCTTCCCTGTCTCCCTCTCTCTTCTCCTCCTGTCCTGTCCTCTCTCACTCCTCTCCTCTTCCTTCCCTGTCTCCCTCTCTCTCCTCCTCCTGTCCTGTCCTCTCTCTCTCCTCTCCTCTTCCTTCCCTGTCTCCCTCTCTCTCCTCCTCCTTTCAAGCCAGCATGACAATTCCATAATGAGTTGGCAAAAGAGCAGTAACAGACTGACACCCAGGCTAACAGACTGACACCCAGGCTAACAGACTGACACAGAGGCTAACAGACTGACACCCAGGCTAACAGACTGACACCCAGGCTAACAGACTGACACCCAGGCTAACATACTGACACCCAGGCTAAAAGACTGGCACCCAGGCTAACAGACTGACACCCAGGCTAACAGACTGACACCCAGGCTAAAAGACTGGCACCCAGGCTAACAGACTGGCATTCAGGCTAGTAACTCCTCTTTCAGAAATTCAACAGGTGAGCGATGCTGCTCTCTGCTGGAGAGAAGAGTGAACTGCAATCATCATAGTGGCCACTAGAGGGTAATGGTACTCCATCAACATAATTCTCTCTCTCTCTCTCTCTCTCTCTCTCTCTCTCTCTCTCTCTCTCTCTCTCTCTCTCTCTCTCTCTCTCTCTCCCTCTCCCTCCTACTCTCTCCTTCCCTCTCTCCTTCCCTCCCTGCCTCCCTCCCTCTACCTCTCTCTCAATTTAAGGGCTTTATTGTCATGGGAAAAATATGTTTAAATTGCCAAAGCAAGTGAAGTAGATAGTAAACAAAAGTGAAATAAACAATAAATATTAACAGTAAACATTAAACTCACAAAAGTTCCAAAAGAATAAAAACATTTCAAATGTCATATTATGTCTATATACAGTGTTGTAACAATGTGCAAATAGTTAAAGTACAAAAGGGAAAATAAATAAACATGGGTTGTATTTACAATGGTGTTTGTTCTTCACTGGTTGCCCTTTTCTTGTGGCAACAGGTCACAAATCTTGCTGCTGTGATGGCTCACTGTGGTATTTCACCCAATAGATATGGGAGTTTCTCAAAATTGGATTTGTTTTCGAATTCTAATTTAATCTGTTTTTTAGATAATTCTTTCAAATGTGTCAAGTAATTATCTTTTTGTTTTCTCATGATTTTGTTGGGTCTAATTGTGTTGCTGTCCTGGGGCTCTCTGGGGTCTGTTTGTGTTTGTGAACAGAGCCCCAGGACCAGCTTGCTTAGGGGACTCTTCTCCAGGTTCATCTCGCTGTAGGTGATGTCTTTGTTATGGAAGGTTTGGGAATCACTTCCTTTTCGGTGATTGCAGAATTTAACGTCTCTTTTCTGGATTTTGATAATTAATGGGTATCGGCCTAATTCTGCTCTGCATGCATTATTTGGTGTTTTTCGTTGTACACAGAGGATATTTTTGCAAAATTCTGCATGCAGAGTCTCAATTTGGTGTTTGTCCCTGTCGTATCGGGTGAATGGTGGCAATTATTGCTGTCAACAAAGAGTCCGCTTATGCTGCACAATGATTAGAGGCTTTTATTAATATCACAAGGTTACAGCATAAGTTACAGACCCGCGGTGTCTGGAGAACGGCGTCCCAGATTGCCATGGCCGTTCTGCCTTCTCCTTCGGTGACTGCGGAAACTTCAACAGACTTCAAATCTTCCATCATAAGCGTTACTTTATGAATTACATAGCCTTTTAACCAATCATTCTTAACCGGAACAAATTTTAATGCTTGCACTAGATAAGTACACATATTCTCCCTAATCTTCTCTTATCATTACGCAACATAAGTGAACAGTCACTCATAACCCTCTTCCAAACTATACCTCCTTTGATTAGGTGCAACAGCTTCTACTCTTGGTCCTGATAACAATACTTCTTCTCCATAATTATCTCTCCATGGGGGAGGAACGTCCCCATCCTAACCCTAATAAGTATTTTCCCCCTAAAATTGGTGCTGGAGCTATTGCTTCCCTTATAATCAAATGCGATATATGTATGGCTTTAATAACTATCAATGTTGAAAGAGTTAAATTGCTTCCCACTGTTGTTTTAATAGACTGAAGTGTTGGTGTTATTGTTGTTACTTCATCCCTAGTTTTCGTAACGTTTTGGTCTGACTTTTCTCCTAACTGGTCTAGGCCTACTTTGTCTAACTGAATCACTAGCTTCTCCTGTAACAGAGTTGCCCTTGGTGGTCTCTGCTGCTTCACATTCCACTGAAATATTCCCTGTTGCTTCTGGGACATATTGAAAATCAATTTCCCCAAATCTTTGAACTCTTTGCTTGTACTTCCATCTATCCCCACTAGTGTCACTTTTTCCCAACTCTCAGTCCTATCTCTAATCCCTGACTTTCAAACTTTTGATTATAAAAAATACACCTATAATTACCTTGATCTTCCTACTCTAAAATGTCATTCACCACTGTTCTCTCTCTTACTACCAACTTTGAAACTTAGCTTACTGTCTTAGAGTCCCTTCAACCTAGTTCTCCTAACTTATTTTAATCTAATCTTTTCTCCTAACCTTTAAAAACCTTTTCCACTGATTTATTCACAAAATCCCTTTACCACCAAATTTTAGAATATGTGAATGGGAAAGTCCCCACCTGCTGCTGACTTCTTTACACACAGACTTGGCAAACGACTAAACCCCTTTTAGCCTAGCCTGAAATCCCTTGGTGTAAGAATGTAACCCAGAATAACAGTCACCCCTTTTAACTTTATTTTCCAGACAGATTGTCTAATAGGCAGTCTAATAGATTATCATCCTTCCTATGATATTATCTTTTGAAGCAAATATGATTCCCAAAAACCCTACTTTTAAAATCTTCTACCAGACAGCCGTTTAGTGTACATCCTATTGTACAGTTCAATTTACACCATGCATCTCTTCCCAACACTGCAATAACAGTATCTTCTAATATTAGTATGTCTATTTTAATTTCTCTTTGAGTTCTATAGCATAGCTCCATTGGTTCCTTAAGAGTAATTAACTGTTTTACTACCTCAAATCCCTATCCTAATTAGTTAATTTTACAGAGTGAGATGTTTAACCTCTTTTAGGCTGAACACAGATCCGTTTTCCCACTATTCACCATCACTTCTCATAGTCCTCTTTTTACTTCAATTGTTAGATATTTTCTCTTCTTCTCTAACCGGTGCTATCAGCTGACACCCCCCTTCGTATCTTCTAGGCACTCTAGAATCCTTAGGGTTCACCTGGAGAACAGGTGATCTTGACTGGCCCCTGTATCTTCCTTAAAAATGTTCTCTGTTGTTTCCTCCTGACTTGTTGCAGTCACAGGTAAAGTGACCAATCTGTCCACAATTATAACAGTCTTCTGGAAGTTGCTGGAAGTGTAGCTGAAATCTTCCTCCTTCTTCTAAGTCTTCTCGTCCTCTTCCTCTCCAATTCTGTGTCTGTCCAGAAACTGTCTGTGGATATGGAACACCTGGTACCCCCCTTGGCTGGTACAATTGCATTTGATATTGTTCAGTTGAAGCTGTAACAGTGATTGTTGATTTGGTTCACTCTGATTCTTCATAACCAAAGCTTCTCTTCTCCACCAGTTGTATGATTGAGTTTTCTGAGAGTTTCTTCGTCCTGTTCTTTCTTGCTGTTGACATATCAGGATTCTTCAAAAGCTTATATTCTAAGTTCTGTCCTCAAAATATCATCTTCCATCATCTTCTTACTTTTCTTCAGACATCTCATTTTCTTCCTTCTGGAGTTCTGGATTCATTTTCATTGTCGTTTCTGCTTGTCCTCTATCTATTATTCATCTTCATCTCTGATGCAACAATCACCCTCCTGGATGATCACTGGAAGCTGAGGATAAACATCCCTAAGCTCTACTTCCCTTAGCCTTATCTCTATAGCTTTGTTTATCTTATCGCTGGAATCTTTTATCAGTTTTTGTTTGAGAATGAAGGGCAACTTTTGTTTCATTTGCCGGATAACCTAGCAATACTTTAGTTAAAGGATTACCATTTTGTACTATATCAACCGGTGTAATGACTTTTATAGCCTTGATGTCGTTTTCTCCCCATTGTAACAACCCTTTTATATTCCTTTATCGTGAATTATTTTATTTTAGACTGTATAGCCTATGGCTTCCCCCCTCTAATTATTAATATAACCTAAACAACCCAAATCTTTTTTTTTTCTTTTTTTTTTAAATAAATCAATTAAAAATCATGAATAATTAAAACCAATTTTTATTCCTATATCCTATGTCACCAATTTATCAATTAGTGGTGGCTATCTTACCACAACCCATCAAATGCAAGTAAATGTAAGTTAGTCAACTTCAAAGCAATCCCAAAAACAAAGCATGTAACCCCTTGCTCTATAATTCCCATAAACCCTTATCTTAATTTTACAGAATAATGTCAGTCCTTAATTCCCAACACATCTGTAATTAACCCAAGTGATGCACATAGCCTCCAAAATGCAATTTTTAATGAATCAGTTTTTGCCAAGCCTATGTGAAATTGTCATACCATCAGATATTTTGTAACCAGACCAGTCTCAAAACCCTTTTTGACTTGATCCTCTGCCGCGTCACGTGATGTCACGTCAGCACTTCCTGTATCTCCTCTCTCCTCTTGCTTATCGTTCCTCTCATATGACAGAAGAACAAAGACACAGAATAACATTTTAGTAGTTAATGCAATAACTGAGTTATCTCAACCATATTCAACATTCCTTCGTTCACCCATTATTCACTCTAAGACTAAACTCAGAACTAAATAGATCGCTCAAAAACATTTTTATTTTATTTTAATCCGTCATTTAATTTAATTCATTATACTCCGTCAACATATATTTAATGTATAAATTCACTACATCTCAACAAATAGTTTCATGTTCAAACAGCAGCCGCTTTAAAACTATAAGATTCGTGTTAAAATCTCTCCTCTTTGTTCCCACGTCTGTGTCTCCCTGTCTCCCCCTGCAGTGTAACCCCACAGAATATGACACGTTACCCACAATGCCGTTTTGTAGTTTTAGCAAATAACCGCATGTCGTAGTTTTAGCGCCGTAAAATCAAGCGCATGCGCACATCCATTTAACCCCATGCTTGCCACACCATAGAACGCCAGCGTTCTACCTCAGTTCTCTATTTTACCCTTATAGTCAGACAATTACACATAACAGACCTCACATTTGCGTAGAACTCTGAATTCCACCCAAATGCAAACAAGTTTAAGAGGCTTTAATCCATCGCAATGGCCCTCTAAGGACACGTTAGCATGTAGCACGCAACACAATTAGCATTTAGCATTAGCATTAGCCGCTATGTACAATGCAGCATGACCCACACTCCAGCATTTAGCATTAACATTAGCCTTAGCCTTTAGCTAACTGCGGCCTACCACACAAATACACATCCTGCACTGCCCTTATTCCTTTTTAACATATTTCTCCTACCGTTTTTGCTACCGTGGATTAATGACCATTTCACCGAGAAATCAGACCCAATCAAACACCCCGTCGGACGAAAGTCGAACCATAATCACAATCAGATAAACCCCATCAAACCGAGTTCTTCCTTTAAAAAACCCACCGTCTTGCACATTCTATCGTGTAAGCGGATTTGTCGGCCCATTATCTAAAATGGCCCCCTTGGGGTCTTTTAAGCGGTACAGTGCCCTAATGAATGCGCATATCTGTTTTAATTGTACACCTTCAATACTTAATTCCTACCGTTTTATGCTCTAAACTTCCAATTACCTGCCGTTTACCCATGGAATATATTATAACAGACTCTAGTCGACCGCAACACCCCACATCAACAACGATCCAAGTACTTTTAATCTGTACACCTTCAATGCCCTCTCCCCAATCAGCGGAATAACTAATGCCCGAATCTTGTGAGTAATCTCACCTTTACAGCCGGCTTGGGCAGTAGTCACCTCGCGCCTCAGGAAGGGAACCAGAACGATGCAATCAGAATCTCGGTAGGACCTCCATTTGTGGTATCGCGTCGAATGCTGGTGGGTATTGCTGTCAATCAAAGAATCCACTTAGGCTGCACCGTGTTTTAGAGGCTTTTATTAATATCACGAGGTTACAGCATAAGTTACAGACCTGCGCAGTCTGGAGAAGCCGTCCCAAATGAATCTGAATGCTTTCTGAACCTTCTTCGTTTTTCCCCCAGTATATATAAACTCCCAAGATGTGGGTGGCTCCCTCTACTGTCCAATCCCCTGTCTGCAACACACTTCCGGTCTGTTGTATGTGACGTTACACTAAAACATTCCCTCTTGATACTAAAATCAACATTCTTTCAGTTCCACTTAAAAACATTTAACAACGTCATAATCTCAATACACGACATCCCATTTAGTAAATTCTTTGTTGGTGAGCGGACCCCAGACCTCATGTCACGATCGTCTAAGGAGGAGGACCAATGCGCAGCGTTGAAGGTGAACATATTTATTTAATTTGATGATCACACGATCAAAACAACAGACGATAACGTGATGTCTACGGTTGAACACAAACCAAATAAGAACAAGAAACCACAATGAATGAGTGCCAAACGGCTACCTAAGTATGACTCCCAATCAGAGACAACGAGCTACAGCCGTCTCTGATTGGGAGCCACCCTAGCCAACATAGAAAAGCAAAACTAGACCCACAACCTACAACACAAAACATAGAAACTAACACCCTGGCTCAACATACGAGAGTCCCCCGAGCCAGGGCGTGACAGTACCCCCCCCTAAAGGCGCGGACTCCGACCGCGCCAACCAAACACAACAGGGGAGGGACCGGGTGGGCACTCCGCCTAGGCGGCGGATCCGGCTCCGGGCATGATCCCCACTCGCTCTCTAACCCCCAAAGTACCCCTGGTCCGGTCTGGCCCTGCTGACCGGAGCTGGACTGCACACTGGTGGAGCCGGATTGCTCTAGCTCCGGCGTGAAGCAGCTGACCCGTGCCGAACCAGGCACCAGTGGAACAGGCACGGGCTGTGCCGGACTGACGACGCACACCACTGGCTTGGTGTGGGGAGCAGGGACGGCCCGAGCCGGGCTGACGAAACGCACCCCTGACTTGGTGCGGGGAGCAGGAGCGGGCCAAACCGGGCTGACGAAACGCACCACTGACTTGGTGCGGGAGCAGGAACGGGCCGAGCCGGTTGACGGGGCGCACCACTGACTTGGTGCGGGGAGCAGGAACGGCCCGAGCCGGGCTGACGAAACGCACCACTGACTTGGTGCGGGGAGCAGGAACGCTCGAGCCGGGCTGACGCAAACGCACCACTGACTTGGTGCGGGGAGCAGGAACGGGCCGAGCCGGGCTGACGGGCGCACCACTGACTTGGTGCGGGGAGCAGGAACGGGCCGAGCCGGGCTGACGAAACGCACCACTGTCTTGGTGCGGGAGCAGGAACAGGCCGAGCCGGGCTGACGGGCGCACCACTGACTTGGTGCGGGGAGCAGGAACGGCCGAGCCGGGCTGACGGGCGCACCACTGACTTGGTGCGGGGAGCAGGAACGGGCCGAGCCGGGCTGACGGGCGCACCACTGACTTGGTGCGGGGAGCAGGAACGGGCCGAGCCGGGCTGACGGCGCACCACTGACTTGGTGCGGGGAGCAGGAACGGGCCGAGCCGGGCTGACGGGCGCACCACTGACTTGGTGCGGGAGCAGGAACGGGCCGAGCCGGGACTGACGAAGCGCACCACTGACTTGGTGCGGGAGCAGGAACAGACCGGACCGTACTGGGGACACACACCACTGGCCCTACACCAGGATCTGGAACGGGCCGGACCGGACTGGTAACACACCCCAGTACCTCTCGCCGTGCCTCTCCACCTTCCATCCCCTCTTCGACCAGTGGCCCCCGTAACCTGGCGGCCTCCTCTGCCAACCCGCTGGACCGCTCTATCGCGGCCTCCTGCTGCCCCGACGTCGTGAGCCCCCCCCCCTAAAAAATTTCTGGGGGTCTCTCCTCCCCGTGGGCCAGGCCTCTATAGTTCTTGCCCAACTCTCGCTCTTCTGTCTCCAACTCCCGCTATTCAGCTCCTCAATGGGCTTGACCCAGTCGAAGCTCCTCCTCCATTGTTCCCAAGTCCACTCTCTCTGCTCTTCACTCGGCTTGACCCAGTCGAGGCTGCCACGGAGATCTGCTAGGGATTTCCCTGGCGATGGCTCCTCGACTCGCTGCTTGGTCCAGTTGTGGTGGTTTCTTCTGTCACGATCGTCTAAGGAGGAGGACCAATGCGCAGCGTTGAAGGTGAACATATTTATTTAATTTGATGATCACACGATCAAAACAACAGACGATAACGTGATGTCTACGGTTGAACACAAACCAAATAAGAACAAGAAACCACAATGAATGAGTGCCAAACGGCTACCTAAGTATGACTCCCAATCAGAGACAACGAGCTACAGCCGTCTCTGATTGGGAGCCACCCTGGCCAACATAGAAAAGCAAAACTAGACCCACAACCTACAACACAAAACATAGAAACTAACACCCTGGCTCAACATACGAGAGTCCCCCGAGCCAGGGCGTGACACCTCAAAACCTCTGCTTGCTGTTTGGGGTTTTAGGTTGGGATGCTGTACAGCAATTTGTGACATCTGCTGATGTAAAAAGGGCTTTATAAATACATTTGATTTGATTTGATTTGATAACTGATTGAAGTATTTTTAGCCAGATCCTAATTGGTATGTCAAGTTTAATGTTCCTTTTGATGGCATAGAAGGCCCTTCTTGCCTTGTCTCTCAGATCGTTCACAGCTTTGTGGAAGTTACCTATGGCGCTGATGTTTAGGCTGAGGTAGGTATCGTTTTTTGTGTGCTCTAGGGCAACGGTGTGTCTAGATGGAATTTGTATTTGTGGTCCTGGCAACTGGACCTTTTTTGGAAAACCATTATTTTTGTCTTACTGAGATTTACTGTCAGGGCCCAGGTCTGGCAGAATCTGTGCAGAAGATCTAGGTGCTGCTGTAGGCCCTCCTTGGTTGGGGACAGAAGCACCAGATCATCAGCAAACAGTAGACATTTGACTTCAGATTCTAGTAGGGTGAGGCCGGGTGCTGCAGACTGTTCTAGTGCCCTTGCCAATTCATGTATATATATGTTGAAGAGAGTAGGGCTTAAGCTACATCCCTGTCTCACCCCCCGGCCCTGTGGAAAGAAATGTGTGTGTTTCTTGCCCATTTTAACCGCGCACTTGTTTTTTGTGGACATAGATCTTTATTTTTGTTGTATGTAAATATGAATAGATTATTGCAATTTATTTTTCTTCTTGGCTTTAAAAGTAGCTTCAGACTAAACATTACTCACCCAGTTCCAGGTTGGATGGTGTTTTCAGACTAAACATTACTCACCCAGTTCCAGGTTGGATGGTGTTTTCAGACTAAACATTACTCACCCAGTTCCAGGTTGGATGGTGTTTTCAGACTTAACATTACTCACCCAGTTCCAGGTTGGATGGTGTTTTCAGACTAAACATTACTCACCCTGTTCCAGGTTGGATGGTGTTTTCAGACTAAACATTATACAAAATACCCTTTTCAAACATATTTTCCATAAATACAGATATTTCATCAACTAGCACATTTGAGTTCAGCCATAATACTTGTTGTAATATTTGTTCCATCTTTTCAGGGGGATGAAATTGAAATTGTAGCCAGCTCTGCAATGCTTGTTTGAAAAAGAGAGATACTTTGAAAAAAGTTTCATTTTCAATTAATCTAACATGAGACATGGCAATCTGCACAAAGACAAAAAGGCCATTTTTAAACAATGGATGAGATTTTCTTAGTAATAATCTACTTGAGAACCATTTGGGGTTCAAGTAAAACTTTTGTTTAAGTGAAGCTTTTAGAGAGGTTCAGTGCTTTTATATTTAATAATCTCAACCCACCCAGTTCATATTCATTATATCTTGTCTGGTTTAGCTTCCCAGATAAAGCAAAATATTCTTTGCTTATATGATTTGAAAAACTAATCATCAGGAGTATGCAGCGCCATAAGCAGTGGCGATTTTAGCATGTCAATCTTGGTGGGGGAAACAAAACCAAAAAAATGTGGGATGCATGCCAGCAAAGCCACAACACAACACTAAACAATACATTAATTGCACTATAACGGTGACAAACGGTGCCCACAAACTGTTAGGGCCTCCATAAAGCTGTCCCAACAGCAGTCCCAACACCTTACCACCGCTACACCTGGCTATCAGCGGAGCCTTGTCTGGCAGCGAAACAGTTCATTCAGCCTCATTTACTGCCTTTAGAAAAAAAACTGCTTAAACAAATGTGGTTTCTAATGACAATTGAGATGTACAGTCCTTCACGGCGTAGTTTGTTACCAATTGTTTTCTTGGTGACTATGGTCCCAGCTACCTTGAGATCATTGTCAAGATCCTCCCGTTTAGTTCTGGGCTGATTCCTCACCGTTCTCATGATCATTGCAACTCCACGAGGTGAGATCTTGCATGGAGCCCCAGGCCGAGGGAGATTGACAGGTCTTTTGTGTTTCTTCCATTTGCGAATAATCGCACCAACTGTTGTCACCTTCTCACCAAGCTGCTTGGCGATGGTCTTGTAGCCCATTCCAGCCTTGTGTAGGTCTACAATCTTGTCCCTGACATCCTTGGAGAGCTCTTTGGTCTTGGCCATGGTGGAGAGTTTGGAATCTGATTGATTGATTGCTTCTGTGGACAGGTGTCTTTTATACAGGTAACAAACTGAGATTAGGAGCACTCCCTTTAAGAGTGTGCTCCTAATCTCAGCTCGTTACCTGTACAAAAGACACCTGGGAGCCAGAAATCTTTCTGATTGAGAGGGGGTCAAATACTTATTTCCCTCATTAAAATGCAAAACAATTTATAACATTTTTGACATGTTTTTTCTGGATTTTGTTGTTGTTATTCTGTCTCTCACTGTTCAAATAAACCTACCATTAAAATTATAGACTGATCATTTCTTTGTCAGTGGGCAAACATACAAAATCAGCAGGGGATCAAATACTTTTTTCCCTCACTGTACATACATATCCTTTTAAAAATTGTATTTCCCTTTATTAATTTCCAACCCCACCACCCCTTCCCGAAAGGTCACTGGTTCAAATCCTTGGGCCAGCAAGTCTGCCCTCTGAGCTATATACAGTTCCAGGGTCAGTAGCTATATACAGTTCCAGGGTCAGTAGCTATATACAGGGTCAGTTCCAGGGTCAGTAGCTATATACAGGGTCAGTTCCAGGGTCAGTAGCTATATACAGGGTCAGTTCCAGGGTCAGTAGCTATATACAGGGTCAGTTCCAGGGTCAGTAGCTATATACAGGGTCAGTTCCAGGGTCAGTAGCTATATACAGGGACAGTTCCAGGGTCAGTAGCTATATACAGGGACAGTTCCAGGGTCAGTAGCTATATACAGGGACAGTTCCAGGGTCAGTAGCTATATACAGGGACAGTTCCAGGGTCAGTAGCTATATACAGGGACAGTTCCAGGGTCAGTAGCTATATACAGGGGTCAGTTCCAGGGTCAGTAGCTATATACAGGGTCAGTTCCAGGGTCAGTAGTTATATACAGGGTCAGTTCCAGGGTCAGTAGCTATATATAGGGTCAGTTCCAGGGTCAGTAGCTATATACAGGGTCAGTTCCAGGGTCAATAGCTATATACAGGGTCAGTTCCAGGGTCAGTAGCTATATACAGGGTCAGTTCCAGGGTCAGTAGCTATATACAGGGTCAGTTCCAGGGTCAGTAGCTATATACAGGGACAGTTCCAGGGTCAGTAGCTATATACAGGGTCAGTTCCAGGGTCAGTAGCTATATACAGGGTCAGTTCCAGGGTCAGTAGCTATATACAGGGACAGTTCCAGGGTCAGTAGCTATATACAGGGTCAGTTCCAGGGTCAGTAGCTATATACAGGGACAGTTCCAGGGTCAGTAGCTATATACAGGGACAGTTCCAGGGTCAGTAGCTATATACTGTTCCGGGGTCAGTAGCTATATACAGGGTCAGTTCCAGGGTCAGTAGCTATATACAGGGTCAGTAGCTATATACAGGGACAGTTCCAGGGTCAGTAGCAGTCGTTCTCCGCTAACATCAAGGCGGTGACCCGATCCTGTAGGTTCATGCTCTACAACATTCGGAGAGTACGACCCTGCCTTACACAGGAAGCGGCACAGGTCCTAATCCAGGCACTTGTCATCTCCCGTCTGGATTACTGCAACTCGCTGTCCTCCCTGCCTGTGCCATTAAACCCCTACAACTCATCCAGAATGCCGCAGCCCGTCTGGTGTTCAACCTTCCCAAGTTCTCTCACGTCACCCCGCTCCTCCGCACACTCCACTGGCTTCCAGTTGAAGCTCGCATCTGCTACAAGACCATGGTGCTTGCCTACGGAGCTGTGAGGGGAACGGCACCTCCGTACCTTCAGGCTCTGATCAGACCCTACACCCAAACGAGGGCACTACATTCATCCACCTCTGGCCTGCTAGCCCACCTACCTCTGCGGAAGCACAGTTCCCGCTCAGCCCAGTCAAAACTGTTCGCTGCTCTGGCACCCCAATGGTGGAACAAGCTCCCTCACGACGCCAGGACAGGGGAGTCACTCACCACCTTCCGGAGATATTTGAAACCCCACCTCAGTAAGGAATACCTGGGATAGGATAAAGTAATCCTTCTACCCCCCCCTTACCCCAACCCGGTTCTGTCTCCCAGAGATGAACATACTTTGGTGCGAAAAGTGCAAATCAATCCCAGAACAACAGCAAAGGACCTTGTGAAGATGCTGGAGGAAACAGGTACAAAAGTATCTATATCCACAGTAAAACAAGTCCTATATCGACATAACCTGAAAGGCCGCTCAGCAAGGAAGAAGCCACTGCTCCAAAACGGCCATAAAAAAGACAGACTACGGTTTGCAACAGCACATTGGGACAAAGATCGTACTTTTTGGAGAAATGTCCTCTGGTCTGATGAAACAAAAATAGAACTGTTTGGCCATAATGACCATCGTTATGTTTGGAGGAAAAAGGGGAACGCTTGCAAGCCGAAGAACAACATCCCAAACGTGAAGCACGGGGGTGGCAGCATCATGCTGTGGGGGTGCTTTGCTGCAGGAGGGACTGGTGCACTTAACAAAATAGATGATATCATGAGGAAGGAAAATTATGTGGATATATTGAACCAACATCTCAAGACATCTTTCAGGAAGTTAAAGCTTGGTCGCAAATGGGTCTTCCAAATGGACAATGACCCCAAGCATACTTCCAAAGTTGTGGCAAAATGGCTTAAGGACAACAAAGTCAAGGTATTGGAGTGGCCATCACAAAGCCCTGACCTCAATCCTATAGAAAATGTGTGGGCAGAACTGAAAAAGTGTGTGCGAGCAAGGAGGCCTACAAACCTGACTCAGTTACACCAGCTCTGTCAGGATGAATGGGCCTAAATTCACCCAACTTATTGTGGGAAGCTTGTGGAAGGCTACCCAAACGTTTGACCCAAGTTAAACAATTTAAAGGCAATGCTACCAAATACAAATTGAGTGTATGTAAACTTCTGACCCACTGGGAATGTGATGAAAGAAATCATTCTCTCTACTATTATTCTGACATTTCACATTCTTAAAATAAAGTGGTGATTGTGAAAAACGGAGTTTAAATGTATTTGGCTAAGGTGAATGTAAACTTCCGACTTCAACTGTATGTACAGGGTCAGTTCCAGGGTCAGTAGCTATATACAGGGTCAGTTCCAGGGTCAGTAGCTATATTCAGGGTCAGTTCCAGGGTCAGTAGTTATATACAGGGACAGTTCCAGGGTCAGTAGCTATATACAGGGTCAGTTCCAGGGTCAGTAGCTATATACAGGGACAGTTCCAGGGTCAGTAGCTATATACAGGGTCAGTTCCAGGGTCTGCCTGGATGGCAGGGAGCTCTGATATAGAGATCCTGGATGGCAGGGAGCTCTGATATAGAGATCCTGGATGGCTGGGAGCTCTGGTATAGAGGTCCTGGATGGCAGGGAGCTCTGATATAGAGGTCCTGGATGGCAGGGAGCTCTGATATAGAGGTCCTGGATGGCAGGGAGCTCTGGTATAGAGGTCCTGGATGGCAGGGAGCTCTGATATAGAGGTCCTGGATGGCAGGGAGCTCTGGTAAAGAGGTCCTGGATGGCAGGGAGCTCTGGTATATAGGTCCTGGATGACAGGGAGCTCTGGTATAGAGGTCCTGGATGGCAGGGAGCTCTGGTATAGAGGTCCTGGATGGCAGTGAGCTCTGATATAGAGGTCCTGGATGGCAGGGAGCTCTGGTATAGAGGTCCTGGATGGCAGGGAGCTCTGATATAGAGGTCCTGGATGGCAGGGAGCTCTGATATAGAGGTCCTGGATGGCAGGGAGCTCTGGTATAGAGGTCCTGGATGGCAGGGAGCTCTGGTATAGAGGTCCTGGATGGCAGGGAGCTCGGCCCCAGTGATGTACTGGGCTGTCTGCACTACCCTTTGTATCTCCATGTGATCTAGCGCGCTGCATTTGCCTTACCAAGCAGTGATGCAGCCAGTCAAGATGCTATCAATGGTGCAGCTGTAGAACGTTTTGAGGATTTGAGGGCCCGTGCCAAATCTTTTCAACCTCCTGAGGGGGAAGAGGCGCTATCGCGCCTTCTTCATGACTGTTTGCGTGTGTGTCAAACCTTTTAAGTGTTTAGTGATTTGGACATGAGAAACTTGAAACTCTCGACCCGCTCCACTGCAGCTCCGTCGATGTGGACAGCTTGTCTCCCCGTTTCTAGTCCACGATCAGCTCCTTGGTCTTACTGACGTTGAGGGAGAGGTTGTTGTCCTGGCACCACACTGTCAGGTCTCTGACCTCCTCCCTATAGGCTGTCTCATTGTCGTCGGTGATCAGGCCTACCACCGTCGTGTCGTCAGAAATCTTGATGATGGTGTTGGAGTCATACGTGTCCACGCAATCGAGGGTGAACAGGGAGTACAGGAGAGGACTAAGCACACACCCCTGTGGGGCCCCCATTTTGAGGGTCAGCATGGCAGAGGTGTTGTTGCCAACCCTCACCACCTGGGGGCGGCCCGTCAGGAAGTCCAGGGTCCAGCTGCAGAGGGAGGTGTTCAGTCCCAGGGTTGGTGACGAGCTTGGAGGGGACTATGGTGTTGAACACTGAGCTGTAGTCATTCTCACATTTTTTATTTATTTTTATTTCACCTTTATTTAACCAGGTAAGCCAGTTGAGAACAAGTTCTCATTTACAACTGCGACCTGGCCAAGATAAAGCAAAGCAGTGCGATAAAAACAACAACAACACAGAGTTACATATGGGGTAAAACAAAACATAAGGTCAAAAATACAACAGAACATCTATATACAGTGTGTGCGAATGTAGTAAATTATGGAGGTAAGGCAATAAATAGGCCATAGTGCAAAATAGTTACAATTTCGTATTAACACTGGAATGATAGATGTGCAAAAGATGATGTGCAAATAGAGATACTGGGGTGCAAATGAGCAAAATAAATAACAATATGGGGATGATGTAGTTGGGTGGGCTAATTACAGATGGGCTGTGTACAGGTGCAGTGATCGGTAAGCTGCTCTGACAACTGATGCCTAAAGTTAGTGAGGGAGAGAAGAGTCTCCAGCTTCAGAGATTTTTGCAGTTCGTTCCAGTCATTGGCAGCAGAGAACTGGAAGGAATAGCGGCCAAAGGGGTGTTGGCTTTGGGGATGACCAGTGAGATATACCTGCTGGAGCGCATACTACGGGTGGGTGTTGCTATGGTGACCAGTGAGCTCAGATAAGACGGGGATTTGCCTAGCAGTGATTTATAGATGACCTGGAGCCAGTGGGTTTGGCGACGAATATGTAGTGAGGGCCAGCCAACAAGAGCGTACAGGTCACAATGGTGGGTAGTATATGGGGCTTTGGTGACAAAACGGATGGCACCGTGATAGACTACATCCAATTTGCTGAGTAGAGTGTTGGAGGCTATTTTGTAAATGACATCGCCGAAATCAAGGATTGGTAGGATAGTCAGTTTTACGAGGGCATGTTTGGCATGTTTGAGTGAAGGAGGCTTTGTTGCGAAATAGGAAGCCGATTCTAGATCTAACTTTTGATTGGAGATGCTTAATGTGAGTCTGGAAGGAGAGTTTACAGTCTAACCAGACACCTAGGTATTTGTAGTTGTCCACATACTCTAGGTCAGACCCGCCGAGAGTAGTGATTCTAGTCGGGTGGGCGGGTGCAAGCAGCGTTTGGTTGAAGAGCATGCATTTAGTTTTACTAGTGTTTAAGAGCAGTTGGAGGCTACTGAAGGAGTGTTGTATGGCATTGAAGCTCGTTTGGAGGTTTGTTAACACAGTGTCCAATGAAGGGCCAGATGTATACAAAATGGTGTCGTCTGCGTAGAGGTGGATCTGAGAGTCACCAGCAGCAAGAGCGACATCATTGATATTCACGGAGAAAAGAGTCGGCCCAAGAATTGAACCCTGTGGCACCCCCATAGAGACTGCCATAGGTCCAGACAACAGGCCCTCCGATTTGACACATTGAACTCTATCTAAGAAGTAGTTGGTGAACCAGGCGAGGCAGTCATTTGAGAAACCAAGGCTATTTAGTCTGCCAATAAGAATGCGGTGGTTGACAGAGTCGAAAGCCTTGGCCAGGTCGATGAAGATGGCTGCGCAGTACTGTCTTTTATCGATCGCGGTTATAATATCGTTTAGGACCTTGAGCGTGGCTGAGGTGTACCCATGACCAGCTCGGAAACCGGATTGCATAGCGGAGAAGGTACGGTGGGATTCAAAATGGTTGGTGATCTGTTTGTTAACTTGGCTTTCAAAAACTTTCGAAAAAGGCAGGGCAGGATGGATATAGGTCTGTAACAGTTTGGATCTAGTGTCACCCCCTTTGAAGAGGGGGATGACCGCGGCAGCTTTCCAATCTCTGGGGATCTCAGACGTTACGAAAGAGAGGTTGAACAGGCTAGTAATAGGGGTTGCGACAATTTCAGCGGCTAATTTTAGAAAGAAAGGGTCCAGATTGTCTAGCCCAGATGATTTGTAGGGGTCCATATCGCGGGGGCTATTCGATGCTAATGCAGTACGCCACAGGATGTTTTTGTGCTGGTCAAGGGCAGTCAAGTCTGAGGAGAAACAGGGGCTATATCTGTTCTTAGTTCTGTATTTTTTGAATGGGGCATGCTTATTTAAGATTGAGAGGAAAGCACTTTTAAAGAACAACCAGGCATCCTCTATTGACGGAATGAGGTCAATATCCATCCAGGATACCCGGGCCAGGTCAATTAGAAAGGCCTGCTCGCTGAAGTGTTTTAGGGAGCGTTTGACAGTGATGAGGGGTGGTCGTTTGACCGCGGACCCATTACGGATGCAGGCAATAAGGCAGTGATCGCTGAGATCCTGGTTGAAGACAGCGGAGGTGTATTTAGAGGATACATTTGTCAGGATGATATCTATGAGGGTGCCCACGTTTACAGATTTTGGGTTGTACCTGGTAGGTTCGTTGATAATTTGTGTGAGATTGAGGGCATCTAGTTTAGATTGTAAATTGGCCGGGGTGTTAAGCATATCCCAGTTTAGGTCACCAAGCCGTACGAACTCTGAGGATAGATAGGGGGTAATCAGTTCACATATGGTGTCCAGGGCACAGCTCGGGGCTGAGGGGGGTCTGTAGCAAGCGGCAACAGTGAGAGACTTATTCTGGAAAGGTGAATTTTTAGAATAGAAGCTCAAACTGTTTGGGCACAGACCTGGATAGTATGATAGAGCTCTGCAGGCTATCTCTACAGTAGATTGCAACCCCACCCCCTTTGGCAGTTCTATCGAGACGGAAAATGTTGTAGTTACATTTTTGGTGGCCATCCTAAGCCAGGATGCAGACACTGCTAGAACATCAGCGTTGGCGGAGTGTGCTAACGCAGTGAATAACTCAAACTTAGGGAGGAGGCTTTGGATGTTAACGTGCAAGAAACCAAGGCTTTTACGGTTACAGAAGTCAACAAATGATAACGCCTGGGGAGTAGGAGTGATACTGGGGGCTACAGGGCCTGGGTTAACCTCTACATCACCAGAGGAACAGAGGAGGAGTAGAATAAGGATACGGCTAAAGGCTTTAATAACTGGTCTTCTAGTGCGTTGGGTACAGAGAAAAAAAGGGGTAGATTTCCGGCCGTTGTAGATTAGATTCAGGGCATTATGTACAGACAAGGATATGGATGGATATGAGTACAGTGGAGGTAAACCTAAGCGTTGGGTAACGATGAAAGAGATAGCATCACTGGAGGCACCGATTGAGTCGGTCTCCGCGTGTATGGGGGGTGGGACAAAGGAGCTGTCTAAGGCAGGTTGAGCTGGGCTGGGGGCTCTACAGTGAAATAGTACAATAAGAAATAACCGAAACAGCAATAAGCAAGGCATATTGACATGGGAGAGAGGCATAAAGCAATCACAGATGTTATTTGAGAGAGCTAAGACAACAGCTGGTAATGGCGACAAAGTTTGGGCTGAGGCTAAACATAAACAGGATGCGGTACCGTATAAAAGAACAGTTCAGCAGGCATCAGCTGTATAGCTGAGTTATCATAAGGTCCGGTGAACAGCAATAGGAGAGTTCGGAGGTAGTTCGGGGGCTGCTACAGCACTGGCGAGCAAGAGGCCCGGCTTGCGTGGGCTCAAGGCTAACTGGTGCTTGCTAAGGGGCAATGGTAATCATCCAACGACAACAGCCATTTGGTTGCAGCTAGCTGGTTGCGATGATCCGGCGCTAGGTCCAGTGATTCCGGCAGAAAATCCGATATGCTCTGGGTCGATAGCACGCTGTGCAGACTGGCTGACAAATTGTCCAGGCTAGAGCTAGAGCTGGCTGGTGGATAGTGTAGGCCACGGACAATGGTGAAGACGCTAACGGTGACTAATAGCAAGTAGCCATTCAGTTGCAGCTACACTAGTTTCAGCTTAAGGTTCTTGATGAAAGTTATAAAGAAATAATAGAATCCTTTCCACGTTGGGTGAGGCGGGTTGCAGGAAAGTATATTTAGTTAAAGAATGAAAAGTAAAATTGAGAAATATATACAAAATAGACAAAAAACTAAAAAACTGGCTATTTACACAAGGACACAGAAAAAAACACGACCGCACTGCTACGCCATCATAGCTGTTCCTGTCTACAGCGCCTTCAGAAAGTATTCACACCCCTTTACTCATTCCACAATCTGTTGTGTTACATCCTGAATTCAAAATATATTAAATTGTGGGGGTTTCTCACCCATCTACACACAATACCCCATAATGACAATGTGAAAACATTTGTTTTTAGAATTTGTAGCAAATTTATTGAAAATGAAATACAGGAACATGTGAGACCGTCTTTTACGACTCACGTGTTGGGGGGGGGTTATCAGAGACTTTTGGGTTTCAAGAAAGAAAGGAGAGTCAGGATATGATACTTTCTTTGTCACACGGCCAAATAGCGCAAAGGACACATTTACATTAGTATTCACCCCTGAGTCAATACTTTGTAGAAGCACCTTTGGTGGCGATTACAGCTTTGAGTCTCCTTGGGTATGTCTGTATCAGCTTTGCACATCTGGATTTGGGGATTTTCTCCAATTCTTCCTTGCAATTTTTCTCAAGCTGTTAAGTTAGATGGGGAGCGGCAGTAAACAGCAATCTTCAAGTCTTTACACAGATTTTCAATGGGATTAAAGTGTGGGTTTAGGCTGGGCCACTCAAAGACTTTCAAATTCTTGTTCTTAAGCCATTTCAGCTTTGCTTTGGTAGTATGCTTGGGTCATTGTCCTATCAGAATGTAAATCTTCATCCCAGTCTAAGATCGTTTGCACTCTGAAGCATGTTCTCATCAAGGATTTTCCTGTATTTGGCTCCATTCATTGTTCCCTCTATCCTTACCAGTCTCCCAGTCTCAGGCCAAAGAGTACATGTTTTGTCTCATCAGACCACATAATCTTTTGCCTTATGCTCTCAGAGTCTTTCACGTGCCTTTTTGCAAACTCCATGCGTGCTGCCATGTTCCTTTTTCTCAGGAGTGGCTTCCGTCTGGCCACTCTATCATAAAATCTAGATTGATGAAGTGCTGTAGAGACCATTGTCCTTCTGGCAGGTTCTCCCATCTCAGCCAAGGAACTCTGTAGTTCCCAAGTTATTGGGTTCTTTGTCCTTCTCCCCCGGTTGCTCAGTTTGGTCAGACGGCCAGCTCTAGGCAGAGTCTGGGTAGATCCATATGATGGAGACCACTGTGCTCTTGGAAACTTTAAACACTCTAGAAATTGTTTTATACCCTTCCCCAGATATACAGTGCCTTGCAAAAGTATTCATCCCCATTGGCGTTTTTCCTATTTTGTTGCATTACAACCTGTAATTTAAATTGATTTTTATTTGGATTTCATGTCATGGACATACACAAAATAGTCCAAATTGGTGAAGTGAAATGAAAAAAAATTACTTATTTCAAAAAATTCTAAAAAATAAATAACGGAAAAGTGGTGTGTGCATATGTATTCACCCCCTTCGCTATGAAGCCCCTAAATAAGATTTGGTGCAACCAATTATCTTCAGAAGTCACATAATTAGTTAAATAAAGTCCACCTGTGTGCAATTTAAGTGTCACATGATCTGTCACATGAGCTCAGTATATATACACCTGTTCTGAAAGGCCCCAGAGTCTGCAACACGACTAAGCAAGGGGCACCACCAAGCAAGCGGCACCATGAAGACCAAGGAGCTCTCCAAACAGGTCAGGGACAAAGTTGTGGAGAAGTATAGATCAGGGTTGGGTTATAAAAAAAATATCAGAAACTTTGAACATCCCACGGAGCACCATTAAATCCATTATTAAAAAATGGAAAGAATATGGCACCACAACAAACCTGCCAAGAGAGGGCCGCCCACCAAAACTCACGGACCAGGCAAGGAGGGCATTAATCAGAGGCAACAAAGAGACCACAGACAACCCCTGAAGGAGCTGCAAAGCTCCACAGTGTCACGGTTTCGGCCGAGGCTGCTCCTCCTCCTGGTTCGGGCAGGCTTCGGCGGTCGTCGTCCCCGGAGTACTAGCTGCCACCGATCTATGTTTCATGTTCGTTTGGTTTGGTCTTGATGTTGTACACCTGTGTCTAGTTAGTCCTCGTTAGTGTTCTATTTAGTTCTCGTTGTGTGTGTCTGTGTTTGTGTGTGATTGCGCTTCTGTTACGTGTTGAAGCTACATTTTCCCTCCAGTGTTTTGGAGTGGTACTTTGCACATGTTTTGTGCGCCGTTTATTTTGTCGCCTGTGTGCGCCGTGATTTCGCCTTTGGGCTTATTGTGCTTTTGTTTTGTGTGTATATTGCACTAAAGCCTTTGGACTGAGCCTCTGCGTCCTGCGCCTGATTCATACACCACACCCACCTTCAGCACCCTATGACAGAATCACACACCAAATGGAATCAGCAGGATCGGCAGAGACGCCTGTGTCGCTCGAGGAGCATATCCGTGGGCAAGATGGCCAGATTAGACAACTGGAGACCGCTCTACAGGAGGTAATCTACACCTTGCACCGATGGGAGGCCAGCCGGGTACCCACACCTCCACCTACCCTGCCCACCCCATCGGTCGGTCCACCAGTCCTAGGTTCGAACCCAGGGGGATTCGGCTCTCGCTCCCGAGGGCGTATGACGGAACAGCTGCCGGGTGTCAGGGGTTCCTCCTGCAGGTGGAGCTCTACCTGGCCACTGTACACCCGGTGCCCTCGGGACACGAGAGAGTTTCCGCCCTCATCTCCTGTCTCACGGGCAAGGCGTTGGAGTGGGCTAACGCCGAGTGGAGGAGAATGGACGCCAACACCATTACCTACGCAGAGTTCTCCCGCCGCTTCAAGGCCGTGTTCGACCATCCACCTGAGGGCAAAGCGGCGGGGGAGCGTCTAGTCCATTTGAGACAGGGGAGGAGGAGCGCGCAGGCGTTCGCTCTAGAGTACCGGACTCTAGCGGCGGATGCAGGGTGGAATGAACGGGCTCTCATCGACCATTTTCGATGTAGCCTACGAGAGGACGTTCAACGTGAGTTGGCCTGCAGGGATACCCATCTTACCTTCGACCAGTTGGTCGATATGTCCATTCATCTGGACACCCTGCTGGCCACCCGTGGACGTCCCGAGGGGAGTCCGTCCATTCCGCTCTCCGGCGCCTCCGAGCCGAGCCCTATGGAGCTCGGGGGTGCCGGCGCTAGAGAACGGAGTAGGAGGAGCCCGAGGGGGCCTGTCTCCTGCACCAAGTGCGGTCGTGGAGGGCACACTGCGGCCAGGTGCTGTTGAGGGTTCTCCGGGGGAGAAGACAACAGGCCACGCACTGGGGGGGCCTCCCAGGTGAGTAGACGTCCCACTTACCCAGAGCTTTCTGTTGCGCACTTTTGTATACCTGTTTGTTTTCCACAGGTTGCACCTCATTCCCAGCATAAGGCGCTCGTAGATTCAGGCGCAGCTGGGAATTTTGTTGATCGGAAGTTTTGTTTTGAGTTAGGGATCCCTCTCCTACCTGTTGACAAACCTTTTCCCGTTCATGCCTTAGATAGCCGCCCGTTGGGGTCGGGGTTGATCAGGGAAATCACAGCGCCACTTCGGATGTGTGCGCAGGGGGGTCATGAGGAGACTATACAGCTGTATCTGATCGACTCTCCTGCGTACCCAGTGGTGCTGGGGATTCCCTGCTTAAGCACCCACAACCCTGCTATTTCGTGGCAACAGAGGGCTCTCGATGGGTGGTCTGCTCAGTGCGAGGGGCGATGTCTGGGTGTTTCCGTGGGGGCGACTTCGGTGGAGAGTCCAAACCAAGTGCCCGCACTGTACATTCCGCCTGAATATGGGGATTTAGCTCTCGTGTTTAGCAAAACTAGGGCGACGCAGTTGCCTCCTCATAGACAGGGGGATTGTGCGATTGATCTCCAGGCAGGAGCAGCGCTCCCACGGAGCCATGTGTATCCTTTGTCTCAAGAGGAGAGAAAAGCTATGGAGACTTACATAGCCGAATCTTTGAGACAGGGATACATTCGGCCCTCCACTTCTCCCCGCCTCCTCGAGCTTCTTTTTGTGAAAAAGAAAGATGGAGGGTTGCGCCCGTGCATTGATTACCGTGGTCTCAATCAGATTACTGTGAAATACAGTTATCCACTCCCTCTGATTGCGACCATGACGGAGTCATTGCATGGAGCGCGGTTTTTTCACAAAACTGGATCTCAGGAGCACGTATAACTTGGTGCGCATTAGGGAGGGTGACGAATGGAAGACAGCGTTTAGTACCACGTCAGGTCATTTCGAATATCTCGTCATGCCATATGGGTTGATGAATGCTCCATCAGTCTTCCAATCCTTCGTAGATGACATTTTCCGGGATATGCAGGGACAAGGGGTGGTCGTGTACATTGATGACATTCTGGTGTACTCGTCTACCCGAGCCGAGCATATAACTCTGGTGCGTCGTGTATTGAGGAGGCTGTTGGAGCACAACCTATATGTCAAGGCAGAGAAATGTCTGTTTTTCCAGGAGTCGGTCTCCTTTTTGGGTTATCGGTTGTCCGCGTCAGGGGTGAGAATGGAGGTGGATCGTGTGTCCGCTGTGCGTAATTGGCAAACCCCAACTACTGTAAAAGAGGTGCAGCAGTTTTTGGGCTTTGCTAATTACTACCGGAGGTTTATCCGGGGTTTTGGACAGGTGGCAGCTCCCATCACGTCCCTTCTGAAAGGGGGTCCGGTGCGACTGCAGTGGTCAGCCGATGCGGACAGGGCCTTTAGGAGACTGAAGGACCTGTTTACGTCGGCTCCGGTGCTGGCGCATGCGGATCCCGCATTACCCTTTCAGGTTGAGGTAGACGCGTCTGAGGCTGGTATAGGGGCCGTTCTCTCTCAACGGTCCGGCACGCCACCTAAACTCCGCCCCTGTGCTTTTTACTCAAAGAAGCTCAGCCCGGCGGAGCGTAACTATGACATTGGGGACAGGGAGCTGTTAGCTGTAGTTCAAGCCCTTAAGGTGTGGAGGCATTGGCTTGAGGGGGCTCAACACCCTTTCCTCATTTTGACTGACCATCGGAACCTGGAATACATCCGGGCAGCGAGGAGACTGAACCCTCGCCAGGCTCGATGGAGTATGTTTCTCACCAGGTTCATATTTAAAATCACGTACATCCCTGGGTCCCAGAATGGTAAGGCAGATGCGCTGTCCCGGCGGTATGACACGGAGGAGAGGTCCGTTGAGCCCACTCCCATACTACCGGAGTCTTTCCTTGTGGCACCGGTGGTGTGGGAGGTCGATGCCGAAATTGAGCGAGCGTTGCGTACCGACCCCAGCCCTCCACAGTGTCCTGAGGGTCGGAAGTACGTTCCGCTCGAGATTCGGGATCGACTCATTTACTGGGCTCACACGTCACCCTCCTCTGGACATCCGGGTATCGGCCGGACAGTGCATTGCCTTAGCACTAAATACTGGTGGCCCACTTTGGCTAGGGATGTGAGGGTTTATGTCTCCTCCTGCTCGGTGTGCGCCCAGTGTAAGGCGCCCCGACATCTGCCCAGGGGTAAGTTACAGCCCCTACCCGTTCCACAACGACCATGGTCCCACCTCTCGGTGGATTTTGTAACAGACCTTCCCCTCTCTCAGGGGAATACCACCATCCTGGTCGTTGTGGACCGGTTCTCTAAGGCCTGTCGTCTTCTCCCTATGTCGGGTCTTCCTACTGCCCTACAAACCGCTGAGGCCCTATTTACCCACGTCTTCCGGCATTACGGGGTCCCCGAGGATATAGTGTCTGATCGAGGCCCCCAGTTTACCTCCCGGGTGTGGAGAGCGTTTATGGAGCGTTTGGGGGTCTCGGTTAGCCTTACCTCGGGGTACCACCCGGAGAGTAACGGGCAGGTAGAACGTGTCAACCAGGATGTGGGTAGGTTTCTGAGGTCGTATTGCCAGGACCGGCCTGAGGAGTGGGCGCGTTACATTCCCTGGGCCGAGATGGCCCAGAACTCTCTCCGCCACTCCTCTACCAACCTAACCCCTTTCCAATGTGTATTAGGTTACCAGCCGGTTCTGGCACCGTGGCAGCAGAGCCAGATCGAGGCCCCTGCGGTGGATGATTGGATGAGGCGCTCGGAAGAGACGTGGAACGCTGCCCACGTCCACCTGCAGCGGGCCGTCCGTCGTCACAAGGCGAGCGCCGATCTCCACCCGGAGATCGAGTCTGGCTCTCTACCAGAAACCTACCCCTGCCGGAAGCTGGGTCGGCGGTTTGTGGGGCCCTTTAACGTCCTGAGAAGATTGAACGAGGTGTGTTATAAGTTACATCTACCTGTTGAATATAAGAATATTAACCCCTCGTTCCATGTGTCTCTTCTCAGGCCGGTGGTAGCTGGTCCACTCCAGGACAATGAGATAGGAGAGACTCCTCCGCCCCCATTGGACATCGAGGGGGCTCCGGCGTACACCGTTCGGTCCATCTTGGACTCCAGACGCCGGATGGGGGGTCTCCAGTATCTCGTGGAGTGGGAGGGGTATGGCCCGGAGGAGCGGTGCTGGGTGCCGCGGAGGGACATCCTAGACCCATCTCTCCTGTCGGAGTTCCACCGGGACCATCCCGCGCGCCCTGCTCCGCGTCCTCCTGGTCGTCCCCGAGGCCGGGGTCGGCGCACGGCTGGAGCCGCGCGTCAAGGGGGGTACTGTCACGGTTTCGGCCAAGGCTGCTCCTCCTCCTGGTTCGGGCAGGCTTCGGCGGTCGTCGTCCCCGGAGTACTAGCTGCCACCGATCTATGTTTCATGTTCGTTTGGTTTGGTCTTGATGTTGTACACCTGTGTCTAGTTAGTCCTCGTTAGTGTTCTATTTAGTTCTCGTTGTGTGTGTCTGTGTTTGTGTGTGATTGCGCTTCTGTTACGTGTTGAAGCTACATTTTCCCTCCAGTGTTTTGGAGTGGTACTTTGCACATGTTTTGTGCGCCGTTTATTTTGTCGCCTGTGTGCGCCGTGATTTCGCCTTTGGGCTTATTGTGCTTTGGAGTGGTACTTTGCACATGTTTTGTGCGCCGTTTATTTTGTCGCCTGTGTGCGCCGTGATTTCGCCTTTGGGCTTATTGTGCTTTTGTTTTGTGTGTATATTGCACTAAAGCCTTTGGACTGAGCCTCTGCGTCCTGCGCCTGATTCATACACCACACCCACCTTCAGCACCCTATGACACACAGCGGAGATTGGAATATCTGTCTATAGGACCATTTAAGCCACACACTCCACAGAGCTGGGCTTTACGGAAGAGAGGCCAGAAAAAAAGCCATTGCTTAAAGAAGAAAATAAGCAAACACGTTTGGTGTTCACCAAAAACCATGTGGGAGACTCCCCAAACATATTGTCATGAGAATTTCTATCTCTAATTAATCAAACTTAATGCTCTGAATAATTCCCAGAGGGTGTAAATTCTCTGGTTTAATCATGAATTAAACAAAGGTCCGCAACCAGCAAGAATGGTCTGTATTTTTAATCATGGAGAGCTCTGGCGCCAAAAAATACATACACAGCCTTTATACCCCCTGACACACAAAGGCACTTTGCTCCGCCCACCTTTAAACAGCTCCTCAGTCCCCTTCACCCTGGAATTCTTTCTCAGCAGTTTCTAACTCCTCCCCCTCTGTTAGTGGGTTGACACTACATTATAACTCTAACACCGTTCACACATTTATACTGTATTTGGGGTGAAATCCTTTAGTCATTATTCTTAAAATACAAATTAATCTATCACATATGGAAGAAGCTTTTTGGCCGTCAAGGAAAACGCTATGTCTGGCGCAAACCCAATACCTCTCATCACCCTGAGAACACCATCCCCACAGTGAAGCATGGTGGCGGCAGCATCATGCTGTGGGGATGTTTTTCATCGGCAGGGACTGGGAAACTGGTCAGAATTGAAGGAATGATGGATGGCGCTAAATACAGGGAAATTCTTGAGGGAAACCTGTTTCAGTCTTCCAGAGATTTGAGACTGGGACGGAGGTTCACCTTCCAGCAGGACAATGACCCTAAGCGTACTGCTAAAGCAACACTTGAGTGGTTTAAGGGGAAACATTTAAATGTCTTGGAATGGCCTAGTCAAAGCCCAGACCTCAATCCAATTGAAAATCTGTGGTATGACTTAAAGATTGCTGTACACCAGCGGAACCCATCCAACTTGAAGGAGCTAGAGCAGTTTTGCCTTGAAGAATGGACAACAATCCCAGTGGCTAGATGTGCCAAGCTTATAGAGACATACCCCAAGAGACGTGCAGCTGTAATTGCTGCAAAAGGTGGCTCTACAAACTATTGACTTTTGGGGGGTGAATAGTTATGCACGCTCAAGTTCTCTGTTTCTTTGTCTTATTTCTTGTTTGTTTCACAAGAAAACATATTTTGCATCTTCAAAGTGGTAGGCATGTTGTGTACATCAAATGATACAAACCCCCCAAAAATCCATTTTATTTCCAGGTTGTAAGGCAACAAAATAGGAAAAATGCCAAGGGGGGTGAATACTTTCGCAAGCCACTGTATGCCTCATCACAATTATATCTCGGAGATGTATGGACAATTCCTTGGACCAATGTATAGTTTCTGCTCTGATATGCACTGTCAACTGTGGGACCTTATATAGACAGGTGTGTTTCCTTCTAACTCATGTCCAAACAATCGGCCAAAGCTGGACTCCAATCAAGTTGTAGTGACATCTCAAGAAAGATCAAAGAAAATTGGATACATCTGAGCTCAATTTGGAGTGTCATAGCAAAGGAGTGTGAATACTTATGTAAATTAGATATTTCTGTATTTCATTCAAATATCTAAAGACATGTTTTCACTTTGTCATTATGGGGTATTGTGTGTAGATGCGTTATTTTGTTAAATATTTAATGTATTTTGAATTCAGGCTGTAACACAACTGTTGTGATGAGAGCCCGCGAGGGGGGTGGAGTCGGTGACGGAGAACAGAGTACCACATTCGAAGTCAATATTTACAGTTCCGTATTTGACGGTGTACCCTTTCAAGCCTATCACAAGACAAATAAACTGTTCTCCCTTTCTGATTCTGAATGGCCTAAGGAGGTCAGGAGAGCAGACCGTCTTTTATGACTCACATGTGTTGGGGGTTTATCAGAGACTTTTGGCGCCAGAGCTGGGTTTCAAGAAATAAAGGAGAGTCAGGATATGACACTTTCTTTGTCACAATGCCAAATAGCGCAAAATACATTTAAACACGTTGTCTTAACACTGCATTAACCTGTTGGACTCATGACATATTGATATAACCTGAAACATTATATTTTTCCTCTGATCCTCCTGTGCCCACCTTCCGAGTCTTTTTATAAATTAGAAGACTTACTCAACAGAAAGGAGATCAAGTTCCGCAAGGTAAGGCCACTCCCGTTGGATGAATGATCCCATCTCCTTGGAAACCAAAACACTGATCTAGGAAGCCTTATCCTACTCAGACAGAAGAATCACCCGAGAGGACCCTGCAGAGCGCACTGTTGCTCATTCAAGACCGACGGACTGAGTTCGCAATACAGCCATCAGATCAAAGAACCAGAGAAATCAGAGAAAGATTAAGTCAACTCAAATATACTTTCCTGGACTGAGAATTGAGAGAGGAAGAAGTGGGTAACACTCCATCGGCTGTGAGCTATTTCCGGCCCGCTGACCCTCTGCTGCTCTCTCCCTCCGCTGAGACTAATGCCATGTTCAAAACAACTGGGAACTTGGAAATCTCTGTCTTCTGGCTTCAGTGCGTTCAAGAAGATTGGGAAGTTGGAATAAAAAATGAGATCCGACTGGGAAAAATTGTTTCGAACGATCATCCAACTTGGAATTCCGGAAGCTCTGACATCCTTCTAAAGCTCTGACTTTACAACCTGAAGATCACTGATGTCATGATTTGAAGATCACTGATGTCATGATTTGAAGATCACTGATGTCATGATTTGAAGATCACTGATGTCATGATTTGACCTCCCCAGTTGTCTTAAAAGCACGATAACCATCAGATGCCGGTACCATCAGTCCGGAAAAATAAAAAAGCTAATTATTTCAATTCATGCTCCACAGTGCCTCGCAAGTGCTTCATCAACTGATTTATTTTGTTATTAAAGCTGGAGTTTTGAAATATAATATGGTCTGAGAATAACAATATTGACAGGCCAGGCATATAGCCAATATGCTGTGATAATGTATTAGGCCTACTGCACAAACCTCATTCCTACACAACAGTTTTTATTAGGTTAATGTTACATTTTATAAGTCATGTTTTCAAAAAAAGAATCTGAGTGGTAGATCTCGGCTTTCTTTTTGACTGCGAAAGGTTGGTGACCACTGATCTAGGGTGTCTGGGATGATGGAGTTGATGTGTGCCATAACCAGCCTTTCAAAGCACTTCATGATTACAGAAGTGAGTTCTACAGGGCGGTAGTAATTGTGTCAGGTAGCCTTAGAGTTGTTGGGAACAGGAATGATGGTGGTGCGCTTGAGACGTGGGGATTACAGACTGGGACAAGGAGAGGTTGGAAATGACCATGTAAACGCCTGCCAGCTGTTCTGCGTACGCTCTGAGACTGGGAATATGCCTGCCAGCTGTTCTGCGCATGCTCTGAGAACGCATGCTGGAATACCGTCCAGCCCCGCGGCATTACAAGTGTTGACCTGATTAAAAACCTTACTCATGTCGGCCTCAGAGAGCGAGACCACCCAGTCCCCTCAGGGGGCCCTCATGCACGGCTCAGTGATGTGTTTGTCGAAGTGTGCATAAAATGCATTGAGTTCGTCTGGTAGAGAGGCATCGTTGGGCAGATCACGGCTGGGTCTTCCTTTGTAATCCGTAATGGACTGTAGCCCCTGCCACAAGCGGCGGGCATCGGCGAGTATGATTCCACCTTATTCCTGTATTGCCCCTTTGCTTGTTTGATGTCTCTGCTGAGGTCGTAGCGGGGTTTCTTGTAACTGTTCCTGTCCTCAGTTGTAGCCTCATTGTTGGCTGACATAGCCTCGTTGTTGGCAGCCATAGCCTCGTTGTTGGCAGCGATAGCCTCGTTGTTGGCAGCCATAGCCTCGTTGTTGGCAGCGATAGCCTCGTTGTTGGCAGCGATAGCCTCGTTGTTGGCAGCGATAGCCTCGTTGTTGGCAGCCATAGCCTCGTTGTTGGCAGCGATAGCCTTGTTGTTGGCAGCGTTAGCCTCATTGTTGGCTGCCATAGCCTCGTTGTTGGCAGGGATAGCCTCGTTGTTGGCAGCGATAGCCTCGTGTGTGTTATCCCTGTCCTTTAGCTTAGTGCCAACCTCAGTGTTAATCGAGGGCTTTTGATTGGGGAAGCAGCCAACCTTCACAGTGGGGACAACATTGGCGATGCATTTCCTAATGAAGCCAGTGACGGAGGTGGTAAGCTTGTCGATGCTATTGGCGGAGTCCCGGAACATATTCCAGTCAGCACTAGCAAAACAGTCTTGTAGCATAACCTCTAATTCGGAGGACAATTTCTCAATGGAGCGTGTCACAGGTACTTCCTGTTTGAGCTTCTGCTTGTAGACAGAAAGCAGGAGTACGGAGTCATGATCGGATTTGCCGAATTGGGGAAGAGGTAGGGCCTTTTATGCTTACTTGTGGGTAGAGTAACATTGGTCTACGACTCCATCGCCGCTAGTGGCGAAGGAGACGTGTTGATAGAAGTTGGGCATTGCGTGTCTTAGTGAAGCAGAATTCAAATCACCAGCAACAAGGAAAGCAGCCTCTCGGGTGAATGTGTTTATAGCCTCGTATGGTTTGCTAAGTGCCAGCTTGTTGTTTTTGTTGTCCTGAGGTGGAATGTATACAACAGTCGCGATAACAGATGAAAACTCCCTCGGGAGGTAGAAGGGTCGGCATTTGACCATCAGGTATTCCAAGACGGGTGAACAATGGGTGGAGACTTCCACTGATCTAGAGTCAGCACACCAATTACTGTTGGTGAAGAGGAACACCCCTCCCCCTCTTGTTTTTTGGGGGGTATCTTGTCCAAAAGCCATGTTTCAGAAAAGCAGAGAATATTGCAGTCACGAGTCCCGTTGATAGAAAATCCACGATCGGAGGTCATCCATCTTATTATCAATAGAATGGAGGGAAGAGGTGGCTTTTTTTTTTTTATCTCGTCAGGGCTCCTCCTCTCCTGCCTCTTTTTTGATGGTGTTTCCTCTTGGATAGCTGGAAAATGGGTTGGAATTAAACAAAGAGCCCAAGGCAGATGAGTCAAAGTTGAAGCCGGAATTGAGGTTAGTAATCTAATGTTGAAAACGTATTGTCGATCATGAGGAATGATAGCGGATACAGTACAGATAACAACTGCAGACGAAGACCTATTTTCTTTCTCATTTCAAAACAGTCAATATTGTCATTCAGTCTCAGAAACCAAATAATTAGTATCATTTCAGATCGTTAACGTTGTGCAATGTAGAATTGGACCATGCAGCTATTCTTCCTCTGAAAGGTCTGCATCATGATTTGATTGATTTCTCCTGTTAATTTCTTTCTGATTCATTGGCTAACCGGTTGTTGTTATTATTCATGTATTTTATTCTGATCTTTTTCTTAACCTGGTCACTGTTAGGCCTATGTTTGACGGTGTATTCATCATCACTTAGCCTATGATATAGAAATTAAAATATATATACAGGTTAAAAGTAATGACTAAATGTTCCACCCTTAAATAGAGTTTAAGGGATGAAGAATATGACCCACCAGGCTTGGTGGAGGACGACGACGATTCAGAACTGTGACTGGATGTTTTCCTAGAACTATAAATCTCTAGTGTAATCTAAATCTAAAATCTAAAGTAATTGTAATGATTTTGTATTAAAGTGTGGATAATTTAGTCAAAGGGTGGATTGATATAGAAATTAAAATATATATACAGGTTAAAAGTAATGACTAAATGTTCCACCCTTAAATAGAGTGGGAAATGTTCTTGTTTTAAGTATGATTAGTACTTTCTTGGTAGTGACTAATTATTACACTCCGAAACTGTGTGAGATGTGTTAGAATCTACTACCTGGTAATGTGTGAGCGTAGGGCAAGTTGAGATTACATTGTGTTGCTGTTTGGCAATGTGAGTGGGAGTTGGGCCGGACAGCGAAGAAGAAGAGAAACCGTTAGAGTATGAAACATGTTGCAGGATATTGTGAGAACGGCGATAACTGAGGAAAGCAGCCTGCCCGAGCAGGGAGTAGACTATGATGAGAACATGTGTGTGTGTGTGTATAAAAGATGGACTCTGAAAATTGTGATAACAGAATTCTCTGAATAAAGACCTGGCTATTGCACTGAGGCTCTGTCCGTTTCTTGATCCAAAAGCCTTACAACCTTTTGGGAGATGCACAGAGACACTGAAATAGTTTGTTAATAAATTATCTTAACAGCTTGGTCCTTTCGAGCCGGATTCCAATACCTGCCTCTCTCATTCCAGGTAACTCTGAAAACCATCGACGGGCGAATGATACATTCGTAAATAGAAAGACCTGCCCTTTGGCATTAAGGGTTCAATAACACAGGCCAGAAAATGATAATGACAGAGACGGTGACGGAATCCAACCTACATTGGATCTCAGCTGCGAGGATAAGGTCAGTAGTCTTTATTCATTAGTGAAATGTTGGTGGGTCCGTAACGATTCACGGTAATATAGGCCATTACCAAAATAAACTACCCTGTATTGAAATAGAAGGAACTATTGAAAGTATACCTAAGGGGATGAACCTGTAGTAGATTATAGAACAGTAATGTTCAACAAATAATCCGGGTTAAACAAATACAAAAAGTAAAAGAGAGGATATAATTGAGTAAATTTGGACGGTTAAGATCACTAGGAAAAGGAGAACCCATTCCTGTTGTATGAGACGGTCAGGAATTGTCAAGATTACATTGTGGGGATAAATTCCTCCGTAGAGTATGAGATCATTCTGGGGGACTAGTCAAGACTACCTATACAGGAAGGGGTGATTCCAGGTGTTGTGTGAAGCCGTTTTGAATTATTTGCTATATAGAAGAGGTGGCTAGAGGATGGAGAACCCATTCCTGTTGTATGAGACTGTCAGGAATTATCAAGATTACATTTGAGGGGATAAATTCCTCTGTAACGGTATGAGATAATTCTGGGGGGACTAGTCAAGACTACATAAACAGAAAGGGGTGATTCCAGGTGTTGTGTGAATGTGATATGAAAGTTGTATGAATATGGGAATGTTCGAACCCCAAGAGGGGAGCCAAATTTTGATAAACGTCGATGATATACTGGTAGCAAACCGCTCAGAGGATGGGTGTAAAAAGCATACTCTCAGGTTGTTAACCTTTATGGCAGGACAAGGACACAAGGTCAGTAAAAAGAAACTACAACTCTGGCAGAAAGAGGTAATATATCTAGGTCACACGATAGCGCAGGATGGGAGAACCCTAAACTCCTCAAGAAAAACAGCAATATTAGAAGCTCCTAATCCTCTGAATAAGAAACAAATGATGAGCTTTTTGGGAATGATTAATTACTGTCGAGCATGGATTCCCCATTATGCGTTACACACTGGAAAATTGAGTGATCTTATCTATGGAAAAGCTATGGCAGCACATGATAAAATAATTTGGAATAACGAGGCTGATTTGCAATTTGAGGAAATTAAGCAATTATTGACCTCTTCAACGGTGCTGGCGTTTCCTAGATATGATAGACCATTTACTCAAACTGTGGATTGTAGAGAGGGAAATATGACATCAGTACTGACACAAAAACGTGGGGACAAAAATAAACCGGTTGCATATTTGTCTTCAGGACTTGATGAGGTGGCTCAGGCAATGCCTGTCTGTTTGCCATCAGTTGTGGCAGCTGCTAATGCAGTGCAGGACTCAGCTTCAATTGTACTATACCATGATCTAACCTTAATACACATGCAGTATCAATTCTGCTATTGGAACACAAGATGGCGTACATGTCACCAGCACGACACCTATCTTGTATGATAGTATTGCTGAACATGCCAAATCTAACTATTGAACGATGTACAACATTGAATCCTGCAACATTGGTTCCTGTTGTAAATGATGGTAGTCCCCATAACTGTATTGAATAAACTGAAAAAATAGTACTACCCAGGCCTGACTTAACAGACTTAGCTATACCATGTTGTGAAGTAACAATGTTTGTTGATGGATCTTCTAGGAAGAATCCTGATGGCACCAATGCAACTGGTTATGCTGTGGTGACAGAGAACGAGGTTCTAGCTGCTGAACCAATGCCAAGAAACTACCCTGCCCAGCAGGCAGAGATAGTGGCATTAACAAAAGCTTGCCAACTGGGTAAAGGGAAGGTTATAACTATCTATACCGATAGTGCATACGCCTTTAATACTGTACATGTCTTTGCTGGTCAGTGGAAGAATAGAGGAATGGTTACGACTTCGGGTAAACCAATAACACATGCAGAGTTGATTCTTGACCTCCTAGATGCAGTACTATTACCAAAAAAAGCTAGCAATATGTAAGTGTGAGGCGCATACTACAGGGAAGGATCGTATTACTTTTGGGTAATGCAGTACGTAGTGAGGAGAAGGAGAGTGCAGGGGAACAACGTCGCCCCCTATGAGGAAGGAGGGGCTGGAGGAGGAAGGGAAGACGAAGGTGAGGAAGAGCAAAAGGTAGAGGAGTACAGGACAAGGGCAGAGAAAGTCAGACAGGAGTTGAAAAGAGAGAAAGACGAAACAAGGAGAAAGAGAGGGAGAAGAAGAGACAGAAAAAGGAAGTTAAAGAGCAGGAAGCCAGAAAAGAGAAGAAAAATCCAGACGATGAGGTGGTTGTGGTGAGGGGAAGGGAAGGGTGCCACAGCAGGCTGCCGTTTTGGAGTTTCCACCCCCTTGCCAGAACCAAGGGGAAGCTGAGTGAGCACAGGAGGGGGTTGAGGATAAGGCAAAGGGAAATAGTACAGTTGAGGTTCTAAGGACATTTTTGGAACAACAGCAGCAACCCAATTGGTCATTGCAGAAATTAGAGAGAGAGACGGAAAGAGAAGGCTAAGAAAGTACCTAGAGTACTAGGGTACAAAGACAGAACCCACAGCTCCCCCTGTAGAGCGGTCCAGATCCAGACAGAACCCACAGCTCCCCCTGTAGAGCGGTCCAGATCCAGACAGAACCCACAGCTCCCCCTGTAGAGCGGTCCAGATCCAGACAGAACCCACAGCTCCCCCTGTAGAGCGGTCCAGATCCAGACAGAACCCACAGCTCCCCCTGTAGAGCGGTCCAGATCCAGACAGAACCCACAGCTCCCCCTGTAGAGCGGTCCAGATCCAGACAGAACCCACAGCTCCCCCAGTAGAGCGGTCCAGATCCAGATTATATCCCTCCTTGGTAGATCAGGCCTGGAGGGAGAATCCAGACGATGAAGTGGTTGTGGTGGGGGGGAAGGGTGCCACCGCAGGCTGCTGCCGTGGAGCCTCCACCCCCTTACCAGAACCAAGGGGAAGCTGAGGGAGGACAGGGAGTAGGAGAGGATAAGGGAAAGGCAGAAAATACAGTTGAGGTTCTTAAGAAACTTTTGGAACAACAGCAGCAAACCCAATTGGAATTGCAGAAATTAGAGAGAGAGAGAGAGAGAGAGAGACGGAAAGGGAAGGCTAAGAAAGTAACTAGAGTACTAGGGTACAATAGGGGGGTCAAGGGACCGAAGGGTGGAAGACCCAGGCCCCTGAGGAGACTTGAACCCCACAACAAAAGTCCAGTTAGGAGCTGAGCTCAGGAGGGAGTCAGTATGAGTCAGGAGATGAGAGAGTAGGAGGGGGCCGGTACCCAATGATAGCCTTACCGAATCCTTTGGCAGGGGCTGAGGGAGCCCCAGCAACCTTAGATGTATACAGGCCATGGACACAGAGGGACGTGGCCCGAGCGGTAGAAGGAATGACCCACCCCAAAACAGGAATAGTAAGGTTTGGGCTGCCGTTTGAGGGCAGTGGGTTTCAGGGGATGCCCAGAGGGCACTTTTGCCATGGGCCGATCACGGAGAGTATGTTGGGAAAATAACTGAATTGTGTAATAGCCTCAGAGAACATTACCATCGTCATGCAGACTTCTCTAAAGCACATGAGTGTAAACAAGAGGATAGTGAGACTGTCAGCCAGTACTTAGAGAGGCTTAAATATGTGTTTAACGCAAACAGTGGCATACCCGAGCCAGACCAGAGACAGGGGAGTGATACGCCCTACCATCAGCAACTAAAGATAGCGTTCCTCAGTGGAATGAGACCAGAGATAAGCAGAACTATTAAAAAGGCCCTGATTGGCTGGGGCACAGCAACACTCATTAAGAGAGACCTAAAGGGAGTTGAGTCATGCCAACTCTCGGGGAGATAGTGAGGCCAGAACAAAGGGGCAGTGTCCTGGAAATCACAGTCTGTTTTGTTTTTTTGTCAGTTCCGCTGGGAGTAGATTCTAGTGAGGAAGAGACCGAGGAGCCCATTGATCCAAGTTGTGAGGTGTTTGAATTGGCTACTATTGACTTGGCACTTCAACAGGAACAGAAACCTAATTTGACATTGACAGTAATGGGTAAGAACATTACATTCCTATGCGATACAGGGGCTTGCAGGACAGCAATCTGTTCAGCAGACAAACCAGAGGGAGTGAGGATTGATGGGGAGAAAATCATAGTGCGATCTGCCTCTGGTCATCAATTTATTGAAAGGTTATCAGCCCCAATAACCCTAAAACATGACCAATCAGGAGGAGAGGGAACCATACCCATCCGGATATCTAAGCTGTGTCCGGTAAATTTACTAGGACGTGATGTAATGACTAAGTTGAATGTGGCCGTCATTTCCACTGAGAGGGGAATGAAAGCACACATAGTCAGAGACAATATGGTGGTCTGTGGGGAAGCGGAACCATGTTATTGGTATAGTCAAGACTTGTTATGGGGGGGAATAACTAATATTCCCCGAACCTTAATGGAACTTGCTGATGATGTGGTACCAGGCCCTACTAAAATGTCCCCCAATGACCTACACTGTGCTCTCTGGTATAACCAACACCCAGGTCCAGATTCAATCTATGAGGAAGCACTATTTAAAACCACAGAAAGAACTGTAGCACTAAAATGGTTTCACTATGACAACACTCACGCAGCAGTGGAAGTGGAACTAGGGCCCCAAAGTAAACAATAGGTTTATATTTTAATAAATTAATGCAACAGGTTTAAATCAGCAGATTACCGGAAGGTGGTTATGGGCTTGTTATTTATAGGTTTAGTGAATTTAATGAAGGGACAGTAGGAGACAACGTATCAAAAAATTTTTTTTATAGATGCCTGGAATAAAATATCACTGCTTACTTATACGAAGTAAGGGATTATGTTGGCAAATGAGTGAAATATGACATTAAGAAGGGTGACAGGAACAATATACGGGGAAACAGATATTTCCTATGTTCTTGATTACATTTTGCATTTTGGCCATTTGGCAGACGCTCTTATCCGGAGCGACTTACAGTTGGTGAGTGCATACATTTTCATACTGTAAAGAAAGGGGCAATCCTACGAGATAATGTCTGGCATAAGGATAAATTATTAAATGTATTAAAGTCACTGTTTTGATATGCGGAAATATTGACACATGGGTAAAGCAATGTGTCAATAGGGGGGATGGTAGAGCAGGTTAGATGGTAGAGCAGGTTAGGAAACACTTTGTGGCCTATGGTATAACGAATTACTAAAGAAATATATTTTTGGGTTCCAGATGCGTAATCTGTGCACAGAATAATCACCAAGATAGACAGTCCAGCAATTGGAAATTGATTTTATAGAGTTATCACGGAGTGAAAGGAAGAAATTGGGTACAATGTCTACCGACAGTATTAATGACGATTAGGGTAACACCAGATAAATTGGGTTGTCCCCCTTTGAGAAAGTGTTTGGAAGACCTTACAGAATGCCACAGTTGGCAGGACCAGAACAGGCAGACAAAGAACTAGAGAATACACTAGCAGAACACATGAGAAAATTGTTCGTTAACCATACCCGTATGTCTAAGAATTTGTGTCCTACAGGAGAATTAAAGGAGAAGGTGACTCATAGTATACAACCTGGAGACTGGGTGTGGATCCAATCGTTGAGGAAAAAGGATCGAAAGAAGCCACACTGGGAGGGACCATACCAAGTCCTATTGGTAACTGCCTTCGCTATAAGAATAGCTGAGAGAGCCACTTGGGTCCACGTTACCCACTGCAAAAAGGTAGGCCCATATACCAACACTGTTGAACACACACACAGAGTTAAAGAGAAGAACTGAACCACTAGGGTTCGGGGGTAAACTCTGTTAACGAAGAAACCCTACCCCGACCTTTCATCACTGTGGGGTGTTCCTAGAGGTGTGGGTATGGGGAAGTACCAGGCAGGTGGGTCAGGGACAGGTTTGGGATGGCGGTTTTTGGGATTTTGGGAGACTCTGAGCTGCATCATCTTGTTAACCATATTATGGATTAATCCAGGTCAACCTAAACAGGGAAATGATGAACAAAATAATACCAAGGCACTGATTCGATCTCGTAGAAATACTGAAACCAAGAAAGACTATTGGGGGGAATGCTTATTTTATAGTTAAAGTCAGTTTAGGACAAGATGGGGGCTTCAAGATACCATTCGACTTCCCCCATGAAGAGTTAGGAGGTTTTGGGGGCTTTGGTAAGAAGGGGGCGTGTACAAGAAAGTTAGGTCCTAGAAGGTATGGTAAATACATTTGCACTGGGGAACGCTCATGTCCTTGGGCAAGGGTGTTTAAACATACCTGGGGAACATACTATGAGAATGGAATGGACGCAGGACACCGATGGGGAATGAAACAAACCCATGATAAATGTAAAACGGAACTGGTGATAACGGTAAAGTCAATTATGCAAGATGACATAGCAAGGAACTATTGGGCCTGTGTTGATGAGCAAGGGCAGATACATGTGTGAGGTTCATTTTTCAGGAGAGAAATGAATCTTCCACCTCTGAGACAGATCAGCAGGTAGATCCAATGTTATCACCAGAGGTATCAAAAACTAGTCTAACACCCCTTGGAAGGCCCTCAGAAGGAATCCTAAATAGCACTAAACCACAAAGGGTAGAAGATTTCCTCATACAGGAAATGAACCAAGGAGAAGTAGAAGGAATTTCAAATGAGAACTTCTGGGTAAGGTGGATGAACTACACAGCTAGGGCGTTGGGTCAAACTAATTGTTATGCCTGTTCAACAGGTAGGCCAACCCTTTTAACTGCACCTATGCCTCAGACCATGTTCTCTTGTGTGATAGATTTGGGATCAAACCAAACCTCACCTAATTGTTCTGATATTAAAATAACCCCAATTCACCATGACCCCCGGAGATTAGCAATGTTATACACCAAAGTAATGCGAATTGCAGATCAAATTGGAGAAGGGTGTACAACAACGTTTTTCTGGTGGGTTACAATTAATACAAATGTTGACTGGATGAATTACATCTACAAAGGTTCGTTAATTAGACAAGGGATGCAGTGAAGGGAATCTCAGACCAACTATCCGCCACCTCACTCATGACCTGGCAGAATAGGTTGGCTCTCGATATGCTTTTAGCAGAGAAGGGCGGGAGTTTTCAGGATGGTGGGAGGTCATTGTTGTACGTTTATCCCCAACAATATAGCCCCAGATGGTACAGTAACTAAAGCACTGGCAGGTCTCACGGCATTAAATGAAGAATGGGCTGAGAACTCAGGGGTGAATACATCAATGACTGGTTGGTTTGATAATATGTTTGGAAAATGGAAAGCTATTGTTGCAACTATTGTGGGTGCAGCTATAGCTTGTATGGGTATGCTTGTTCTTTGTGGATGTTGTCTTATTTCCTGTGTCCGAGGGTTGGTGAGCAAGGCGTTGGAGAATGCAGTATCACAGCAGATGGTGAGATACGGCCCAATCCCGGACTCCGACCTAAGGAATGAAGAATATGACCCACCAGGCTTGGTGGAGGACGATGACGATTCAGATAGTTTGAGACTGGATGAAACTTTTATTAGTTCTAATGTATGAAGGTTGCAGTGAAAATCTAACGAAGAACTGTGACTGGATGTTTTCCTAGAACTTTAAATCTCTAGTTTAAAAGTAATTGTAATGATTTTGTATTAAAGTGTGGATAATTTAGTCAAAGGGTGGATTGATATAGAAATTAAAATATATATACAGGTTAAAAGTAATGACTAAATGTTCCACCCTTAAATACAGTTGTGAAATGTTCTTGTTTTAAGAATGATTAGTACTTTCTTGGTAGTGACTAATTATTCCACTCCGAAACTGTGTGAGATGTGTTAGAATCTACTGCCTGGTAATGTGTGAGCGTAGGGCAAGTTGAGATTACATTGTGTTGCTGTTTGGCAATGTGAGTGGGAGTTGGGCCAGACAGCGAAGAAGAAGAGAAACCGTTAGAGTATGAAATATGTTGCAGGATATTGTGAGAACGGCGATAACTGAGGAATGCAGCCTGCCCGAGCAGGGAGTAGACTATGATAAGAACATGTGCGTGTATGTGTGTGTGTGTCTGTGTATGTGTGTGTGTGTGTGTGTGTGTCTGTGTATGTGTGTGTGTGTGTGTGTGTGTGTGTGTGTGTGTGTGTGTGTGTGTGTGTGTGTGTGTGTGTGTGTGTGTGTGTGTGTGTGTGTGTGTGTGTAAAAGATGGACTCTGAAATTGTGATAACAGAATTCTCTGAATAATCTACTGTATACTCTCATGACCACACATAGCCTATCTTTCATTAGCCCTATAAATCGTAGGCCTACACCAAATTCATGATATTAATGACACTATCTAAATGTAAATGTTTATTATTAATATAATGAATTGGTGATCTATTGATTGGGTTAACCTTCCATACAGAGATAAAGGCTATAGGGTGAATTCGGAATAAGAGGCACATTTCCGTCTTCTGTAATCTCTTTCGACATCTATCCAACATATTAGCCCAACACAGGATACATTTCTGAAATCCTCAAGATGTTTTCTAATCACACAAAAAAAACAAAATGTTGATATCATATTCACAGGAGGCATGACACACCCATTTGTATACACTGAGTCAAAACCATGTGTTCAGTTGGCATTTGGAGTCCTGGGACAGCAGGTTCGATGAACTGGGACACCATTATTAATGTCCAAATGGTGCCCCAATGACAATTCAATTCAAATTTTGTGTGATTATGAAACATCTGAGGATTTCAGAAATGTATCATGTGTTGAGCTAATATGCTGGGTAGATATCTGAAGACGGAAACGCAAAAAGGTCCCACTTTTTCTGAATTCACTCAAATAACAGTACTAATAACAGTACTAATAAAATGACTACAATAAAACATGAACAGGATATACTGTAGAACTACAAGGACCAGAGCCCAGCCTAACCTAAGTACAGGGGGTCCCAAACGTACACTGTATCTCTTTCCTCCATTGGAAAAACCTATAAGGTCCCGCTTTAGCTTCTCCATGCTGTCCTACTTGTGGTAAAACAAAAAAACAAATGCTGAATTACATAATATTGTCCTTTTTTTTAATGCATTTTGATGCACCAGTACACCGTATGCACATTTACATCAGAATTTGCAGATGTGCATTATTTATAACCGTTTTATAACCTTAACATGTGTATGATGTCACACCCACAAAGTGATGTGATTTTGATCATGTGGTTTCTCTGCAAAGGCTTAGTAGCAATAGTTTAGATTTTCTCTTGTCAGACCAATAAATTGATGGTCAGGATTAAGCTGTCCCCGTTTATATGATGTCTTTCTGAATTCACCATAGCTATTTATATAGAACCATGCACTCACTGACAGTCCGGAATGTAATGTATGGGGGGACTAGGCTATTTTGGCCCTCACTTCATACGTAGGGAGACGCAGTGCCATTGACAGTCCTATTATAATCTATTATTAGTCAGTGCATAAATGCAGACTGTTCATTTACACTACGCCTCTACATAATATCTGGTTTGGAAACTCAGTAGTCTATAGTGGTGTGTATTCATGGATGCCAAGGGAACCCAGACTTCCCCCAAAAATGTACCAAGACAAAAACTCTATAATAAATCTCTCTGTGTTTCATAATTTTCCTTCAATTCACAAGAGGCTGAATGTATCTCACCGGCGAAAGCATCCAAGTGAGCGAAACAGCGCCCCTCTGTCTCTGTATGTGTAGGCCATCTATCTGATGCTGTCTGGTCCCAAAGACTATGACATTGTTGCCTCCCGTAGCATTGAATGCAAGGGAAGCCAGCGAGCAGTTGGCCTCCCTTGATTAAAAAAATTATAAAATAATAGCCAATCAGCATTGAGCTAAACTGAGTGAGCTCAACAGTGAATGGTCCTGACGCACCAATAAAAGTGTCAAAGGAAGCCAGTTTGGATTTGGCGTCACTCCTATCAAATGGCATTGAGAGCATACCTCATTGTTGCATCTCACAGTGTTGATGTCTTCCAGTGGCTAGCTAGCTAGCTAAAATTGTCCCTTTCATAAATTAGCCAGGGATGGCGATAGGGATTTGGACTTGTGGTTTTAGTTAATTCTCCATACTGGCCAATGATTATAACGGCGATTCTGATCCAACCATTAATTCATACATTGTGCCTCTGGCCTGACAGGATGGAAGTTCAATATGTAGCTAGACTTAGTAGGCTAATGTTAACTAGCTAACATTGCCCATGAAAGAAAGTTAGGCTAGCGAGCAAGCATTTTAGCCAGGTTGCTTAGGACAACAACAAATAAAAGCGTGTAGTGTATGACATCATGATAGACCGTTTAGTCAACATGAAAGAGAGGAGGATGGTATTGGCGGTTCTCTACCAGTAGGGTGAGTCTACATGTTTTCTACTTGCACGAAGGTGCACGCACACACACGCACACGCGCACGTGTATGATGTGGACAGCCACATCATATTTAGCATACTTTGATTAGATTACATCGTTTTTGGTATCTTTAAGTTGTCACTGTATTAGACTAAGCATAGGTGACTTGATGATGTTGAAATGTTGAAGTTGAAATGGTGCTGGAATAGTGGAGGCAGCTCCTGTTTTCTTTGCAACTTGTGGTAACTCTCCATGGTTCTCAATCAATAGTTGTTTAGTGGTCCGAAAATGTCGGAAACATTAACTTGCCTGACCATGCTGTAGGTCATGTAACTGTTTGTTATATGCAATATGCTTTGAGGACTTCACTGGACAGAGATTGCTCTCCGGTTTTGTGATTAAACAAAGGTGTGGTTGAATTTATTCTGCCACTGTGTCTACTTATTGTGTAGGCCTTTAGTCCTAATATCACACTTGCAAGGCATATGAACTAACAGGTTGAAGAGCAAAAAATGTTTGCGCACATGACTGTAAGTCGCTTTGGATAAAAGCGTCTGCTAAATGGCATATTATTATTATTATTCATTGAAGTTTATATGGGGGGCGCTGCAGAAGTGTGACATTTTTCGGGAGGCGTTCCCGAAATCCCGCGACCCTATTGGCTCCAGCCCCAGGCAGTCTTCCGGTACCGTGAGCTTTGTCTGAAGTAAACAGCGAGCAGAGCGGAGTATGAGACGGAGCTGACGGCCCTGCCAGGACAATGACAACGGTAAGGCTATGCTGTTTGTTATTTTGTCTACCGTAGGCCTAGAATTGTCTTGACGTTGGCCCTCTGCGTCCTAATGTGTGCTTGGCTTTAAAATAGAAGCGACAAATACCGTAGCCTGTCTTTGTCCGTTATCCCCATATAGCTAGCCTATTATAGCCTATTATATGTATTTCTTCCCTGCCACTAGTGTTCTCCTTGAGGCATTGTATTGTTACTGTAACATATGCTGACATTTTCTCTGTCGGTTGGTCGTTGTTGCTAACTGAACAACTGTTAGCCTACTTGTAGGTTGTATGCCATAGCAAGCGAGCTATCTGCTTTCATTTTCGAGATGATCGATGTCTGTCGAGGGAGGAAGAGTTTTGTATTGTTTTTTTGTATTTGTATTTTATTTTTATTTTTTACATTGTGTATATGTATTTCTTCTGAACATATCCGTTTGTTGGCAATGTCAATTATTGCATATCTTTTTCAAAATACTGACTGTTATGGCCGCTAGCTGGACAGGCAAACGCCGCCGGGTACTAAACTGTAAACTCGTGTACTATCCATGGTATTTTGTGTGCTGATCACGTCTGACAATCAGGTTATCCGTATCTAAGTAGACAGCTGTTGACAATAGTAGTGGAAGTTCGGCTCATTTTACTGACTCGGATGTTTTCGAGCAATTAGGGTTAAGTGCCTTGCTCAAGAGCACATCGACAGATTTTTCACCTAGTCGGCTCGGGGATTAGAACCAGCGACCTTTCGGTTACTGGCACAACGCGCTTAACCACTAACCTACCTGCCGCCATAAATGTGAAATATCATCTGTGAACATACAAACACCATTGTTACGATTACGGACTAACATTTTAGACTTGAACAAATCTTGTTGCAAATCTGATGTACAACAATACATTTCAGAGTTTTGGCAGTTTCATCTCACCAACCCCCCAAAAAACGTACACCAAACAACCTGTGAGTAGTGCTACGTGAACAAGCATAACACAGTATAACAACAAAAAAACGTTAAACCGGAAAGAGGTATCCTGCACGTTTTCAAGTTAAACGTCTCCATTCTCTATTACTCCTCAGTTGAGTTTACTTCACATTTAGGTAGCTAATGTAATGGATTTGTTTGCCAGCACAAGTCAAGATAGCACTAGCTGTATTATGCCTACAACAGTGAAGTTTCTGTCTGCTAGGTGTATCTCTACAGCATGGGGCATATCTCTGGGGTGACATGGACATCAAAATATGACTAATTCAATATTGCACCATCCCATTCTCTGGGCTCTGTCTGCAATCATAACCAGTAGTATCTACCAGGAATAATGAAACAGAATAATAATAATAGATGTTTAGTGAATCTATGAATAGTAACCGAAAGGTCGCTGGTTCTAATCCCCGAGCCGACTAGGTGAAAAATCTGTCGATGTGCCCTTGAGCAAGGCACTTAACCCTAATTGCTCCTGTAAGTCGCTCTGGATAAGAGCGTCTGCTAAATGACCAATTTATTTATTTATTTATTTTATTTATGAATTATGTATGACCACTGGAGTCTTTGCCACTCAAAATATTATTTTTTTACAGAATATTTTGACATTTATTTCATCACTCAATCTTGCCAATGCCTATTCTGTAGGAGGGGTTAATATGAATGTAAAATAATTTGATATGATTCATATGAATCGGGTCATGAACATATGGACTTTGAAATGAACAAGGAAGAGGTTAAACGGAGGTTAAGTCTGGCATAAGATTATTCCCACACTTTACAATGACTCTGTTTCAGTGTCTTAGGTAGTCTCCGTATAGGCTGGTCCCTCCATCGCGCCGCCGCCGCCCAGTTGAAGAGCTTGTGATCTCCGTGCAGCAGAGATCAACCAAGTGCATGGGCTGATTCACTCACCTGTGAGGAGATCCATCCCACTGCAGTTTTAACAAGCCCTGCCGACACTATTTAGACATTGAGACCACAGTTGCCTGTTCTCCTTCTTTGTGGATTTAGTCTTAGTCATAGTTTGATTTGAAGTGGAAAAATTCAAGGGGTGTGAATACTCTCTGAAGGCGCTGTATATGCATGAAACTACATTATGGAAAACATGTCACACACTCCACAATAGTTAGTAGAATAATGAATGGATTGGCAAGATTTTGGCACCGCCAACTTTTAGAACATTTAGTAGGAAAGTTAATCATTTAAGTCACCTAAATATACTCACATTCACTAAACATTTAGTATTTGAAAGTCAAACATTCATTTCCCAACAGTTTTTTTTTCTTCTATAATCCTACAGGCTCTTTATCAGTCTCAATGCCTTCTATTCCAATACATCCAACATGATGCCCATCATGGTACTGGGCAGCTGCTATTGGAGAACTCATCTGGTTTAGAAATCAAACTCTTATTGCAGAGCACTTTGTACAACTGTTTATTTTTTTAAGAGAAGATTGTATTGCATTGTATTGCTATATCTGTAGGCTATGCCATATGTATGATATAACGTTTCTTTAAGCCTGCAGCAAGTTACTTGAAATGAGACCTATAATCATGCCAAAACATAATTAATAACTTTAATTCACTGACAGAGATATATATATATATATATATATATAGCTAATGAAACACATTGACATTTACATTAGCTAGCTAGGCTAGTCTGCAACATTGGCTAGCTTTCAATCAGTTGGATAAATGGTAATGTGATCAAGACGATTCGTATTGCATGCTGCATATTTAAAGTGCACTCAAACAGATATGTATCTTATTTCAGTCTGGGAGCTAGCTAGCTATATATGTTCATCAGACAGCAGCTCGCGTTTTCACAACCATTGGTTGCCTTCTTCACCAGGGGTATGTATGGGAGTTCTGATTGGTTCCAAGTTCAGCAGTTCGGCAAATTTGTCTTAGCAGACAGTGTTGTAATATACTTTTTATGAGAAAATGTGCAATAATTGAAGGTGCCAACAAATGTTATAGTCATCATAAGAATAATTTACTGTCATATATATATATATATATATATATATATATATATATATATATTTTTTTTTAAATCAGCTCCTCCCTCGATGGGGATCGATCAACTTCACGATTTTGGGCTTGGGCCCACCACCTATTGGTTGTAACATAAGTCCTGTTTAGGCTAGCCTATTTGTTGTTGCCACAGAGTGTTCAATGTCCACAGTCCAAGGCCGGCTCGCTATCATATCGACTAGGCAGCTGTGGCCCTGTTCAAGCACTTAGGAGATCAAGCCTTCCTTCTTTTGAAGTAATAACTAATATCTGAAGAATGTAGCGACCTTAAAGGAGAAGTTTGATTCCTTACAACTAAACCTCTAATTTTGATGTAAATGACATGTTATGGAAGGGTCCAGATTTATTTTTTGCAATTTCACTTGTTTTTGAGGAACTACCCAACCAGCAAGCTAGACCCTAGAGTTATACCTAGAGTTATACCTAGACCCTAGAGTTATACCTTAGAGTTATACCTAGACCCTAGAGTTATACCTAGAGTTATACCTAGACCCTAGAGTTATACCTAGAGTTATACCTAGACCCTAGAGTTATACCTAGACCCTAGAGTTATACCTAGAGTTATACCTAGACCCTAGAGTTATACCTAGACCCTAGAGTTATACCTAGACCCTAGAGTTATACCTAGACCCTAGAGTTATACCTAGACCCTAGAGTTATACCTAGACCCTAGAGTTATACCTAGAACCTAGAGTTATACGTAGACGCACAAAATGGAATGTAACGATGCGGATAAAGTTCGGAATGACACAATTTAATATGTACAACAATGAAAGGTGTTGACAGTCGCTGTACCATGGCTTGAGTCTGCTTTCCCATGCTAATGTTTTCCTGATCAAGATGTCTTCCTCTGGTTGAAACCACGATTACAAATCAGCCAATATATTACATTTCCATGGTTTTGAATGGCGTTTCCTTGTTGCAGTGTGAGGATCCCTCTGGCGACAGGCAGGAGCAGGGGGATGAGTTTATGGACATCCTGGAGGAGAGGAGGCGGAGCAGTGACCTAGGCCATGCCCTGCGGACCTTTACCCCCTCCCCCTACAGGGGAGCCCCTCCTCTCTCCGCTAGCGCCCTCAACAGGACGGTTCTGGAATCACAGTACCTACGATACGTCACCAAGGAGGTACGGGGGGGGTGGGGGGGGGGTGTGTGTGTGGGCGGGTGGGTGCGAGCAAGCGAGAGAGAGAGAGAATCCTGAACGTTCCCTGACGTACGCTCAACATATCCGCCGGTCGATCCATCACAAGAACATTGGTCGAGTTCCTGCCCTGTCTTACAATGCCTGGATAGCATATCAGCTAACCACATCATATAATATAGCCAATCTGATGCCCGACTGCACAGTCTATGACGTGGCACACAACCAATCAAATCACATTTATTTATAAAGCCCTTTTTACATCAGTAGTCGTCACAAAGTGCTTATACAGAAACCCAGCCTTAAACCCCAAACAGCAAGCAATGCAGATGTAGAAGCACGGTGGCTTGGAAAAACTCCCTAGAAAGGCAGAAACCTAGGAAGAAACCTAGAGAGGAACCAGGCTCTGAGGGGTGGCCAGTCCTCTTCTGGCTGTGCCGGGTGGAGATTATAACAGTACATGGCCATTAAGGCCAGATCGTTCGTCAAGACGTGCGAACATTTTTATAGATGACCAGCAGGGTCAGATAATAATCACAGTGGTTGTAACAACAGGTCAGCCTCTCAGGAGGTCAGAGGTCGAGACAGTAGGTCTGAGACAAGGTAGAAACAGCAGAGACTGGATCAGCGGCACGGCTGGGTGGACTGGGGACGGGGACGGGGACTGGGGACTGGGGACGGGGACTGGGGACTGGGACGGGGACTGGGGACTGGGGACGGGGACGGGGACTGGGGACGGGGACAGACAGGAGTCATCAGGCCACGTCTGAGGTATGGGCTCAGTGGCCTCATTTATAACCGCTGCGTAAATCTTACACTAAATATCTGTGTGCGCCATTTCTGAAAAGACTGCGCACGCACAAAAATATAGAGTTATTAACTTGCCGCACAGCATACATACGCATGTTTCTGTTGTAAAACTGCGCGTGAGCGAACATTGTAACTCTGCCTGAAACACCCATCATTCACCCATATTGGCTGTTTACTTTGGAAGTATTGGAATTAGGCCAAGACGGTATTTGGAAATAGCAACTTGATCAAATGTTTTTGGAGGTGTCGGTAAATACAAATACATTATGTGACTGTTTCTGAAATACAAAAACAATTGCAACTTGTTGCTGACCTGTAAACGGATTGTTTGAATTCAATAATGTTTTGCATTTACTTTTTTCCCGGACCTAAATATGCTGCGCTGCCTGCGAATTCTGAAACATTGTCTACTTGGACATTTTTTAAATATTAACTCATCATGGCCAGAAAAGGTGAGGAATGTATTCTGCAATGGTTATGATATGTTTATAAATGAAATATTGTCTACTGGAGGAATTTGACATTACAATATTCAGACGTAGTCTACAAACGTTCATGGAAAAGGTGAACCGTCTGGTCTACCGTTAAACTGTGCTTTCGGATCGGATCGCATAGAGCAAAATGCTTGAAATAGCTTATCTATTTACTACTGTGAAGTGGGTCCAGTTAAATGAGAGATGGGACGAATGATAGCCTATCCTAACTTATAGGCTATTTCGCAGGTATGAAACCATCACAGTCAGAACATTTGAGGAATTTATTTAGCAAAGATCATGGAAATTAAATAAATAATAGGAAATACAGTGCCTTCAGAAAGTATTCATACCCCTTGTCTTATTCCACATTTTGTTGTTGCCGACTGAATTCAAAATGGATTAAATAAAATTGAATATATGTTTTTTTTCTCAGCCATCTACACACAATATCCCATAATGACGAAGTGAAAACATGTTTTTAGATATTTTTGCCAATGTATAAAAAATGAAATATAGAAATATCACATTTACATAAGTATCACTGAGTCATTAAATGTTAGAATCGTCTTTGGCATCGATTTACAGTCTTTTTGGGGTATGTCTAACAGCTTTCTACACCTGGATTGTACAATATTTGTCAAGTTGGTTCTTGATCATTGCTAGACAGCCATTTTCAAGTCTTGCCATAGATTTTCAAGGAGATTTAAGTCAAAACTGTAACTATGCCACTCAAGAACATTCAGTGAAATCTTGGTAAGCAACTCCAGTGTATATTTGGCCTTGTGTGTTAGGTAATTGTCCTGCTGAAAGGGGAATTTGTCTGAAAGGTTTTCCTACGAGGATTTTACCTGCGCTTAACTCTATTCCATTTATTTTTATCCTAAAAAAACAACTCCCTAGTCCTTGCAGATGACAGGCATACCTATAACACGATGCAGCCACCACCATGCTTGAAAATATGAAGAGTGGTACTCAGTGATGTGTTGTGTTGGATTTGCTTTAAACATAACATTTAGTATTCAGGACATGAAGTTCACTTCTTTGCAATTTTTTTGGCAGGTTTACTTTAGTGCCTTATTGCAAACAGGATGCATGTTTTGGAATATTGTTATTCTGTACAGGCTTCCTTCTTTTCACTCTGTCAATTATGTTAGTATTGTGGAGTAACTACAATGTTGTTGATCCATACTCAGTTTTCTCCTATCACAACCATTAAACTCTGTAACTGTTTTAAAGTCACCATTGGTGAAATCCCTGAGGGGTTTCCTTCCTCTCCGGCAACTGAGTTAGGAAGGATGCCTGTATCTTTGTAGTGACTGGGTGTTTTGATACGCCATCTAAACTTTAATAAATAACTTCACCATGCTCAAAGGGATATTCAACGTCACAGTGAGTGCATGCAACTTATTGTGTGACTTGTTCAGCAAATATTTACTCCTAGCTTTTCATAATAAAGGAATTTAATACTTATTGACTCAAGATAATTTGTATCCATTTTAAATTCAGGCTGTAACACAAAATGTGGAAAAAGTCAAGGAGTGTGAATACTTTCTGAAGGCACTGTAGAAGCCTATTTCTATAATTATTTTAGAATGCAAAGATAAAATAAATCAATTTTCACTCTTCTCACAAATGGCAAATGATGACATATTGTTATTACAACTATTATACTGGTTTTTTGGGTTATGAATAAGAGTCATATGGAGAGACAGACAGAGAGAGACGCAGACAGAGAGAAATTCTAGGGACAATAAGGAGGCCTGCGTCTTGTGACCGTAGCGTACGTGTAGGTATGTACGGCAGGACCAAATCAGAGAGATAGGTAGGAGCAAGCCCATGTAATGCTTTGTAGGTTAGCAGTAAAACCTTGAAATCAGCCCTAGTCTTAACAGGAAGCCAGAGGCTAGCACTGGAGTAATATGATAAAACATATTGGTTCTAGTCAAGATTCTAGCAGCCGTGTTTAGCACTAACTGAAGTTTATTTAGTGCTTTATCCGGTTGGCCGGAGTGTAGAGCATTGCAGTAGTCTAATCTAGACACAACCAATGTAGTCGGGCAGGAACTCGACTACTAACTCTCTGACACTTGACCCCTGACCTCTCTGTGCAGGTGGCCATGGAGACTGGTGAGAGTGTGGATCTGGTGAGAGAGGAGGCTTCGGGGATACTGGAGGAGATGTCTCAGAACCTCCAGCTGGGATTCATCAGACTGCTGGGGTTCACCCTCAGTAAAGTATTCAAGAGGCTCTTCAGCCACATCAACGTCAACCAGGACGGACTCAACAGGGTCAGAATACTACTATAATACTACTAGAACACTACTACTAGAATACTACTACTACTTTAATAATATTAGAATTCTACTACTACTACTACTAGAATACTACTTTGAGAGTACTACTACTAGAATACTACTACTACTACTACTACTACTACTACTACTACTACTACTACTAGAATACTACTACTACTATAATAATATTAGAATACTACTACTACTACTACTACTACTAGAATACTACTACTACTAATATAATAATATTAGAATACTACTACTACTACTACTACTAGAATACTACTACTACTTTAATAATATTAGAATTCTACTACTACTACTACTAGAATACTACTACTACTAGAATACTACTACTACTACTACTACTACTACTACTACTACTACTAGAATACTACTACTATAATAATATTAGAATACTACTACTACTATTACTAGAATACTACTACTACTACTAGAATACTACTAATATAATAATATTGGAATACTACTACTACTACTACTACTAGAATACTACTATAATAATATTAGACTACTACTACTACTACTACTAGAATACTACTAATATAATAATATTAGAATACTACTACTACTACTACTACTACTACTAGAATACTACTACTACTTTAATATTAGAATTCTACTACTACTACTACTACTAGAATACTACTTTGAGTACTACTACTACTACTACTACTAGAATACTACTACTACTACTACTACTACTACTACTACTACTAGAATACTACTACTACTATAATAATATTAGAATACTACTACTACTATTACTAGAATACTACTACTACTACTACTAGAATACTACTACTATAATAATATTAGAATACTACTACTACTACTACTACTAGAATACTACTACTACTAATATAATAATATTAGAATACTACTACTACTAGAATACTACTACTACTTTAATAATATTAGAATTCTACTACTACTACTACTACTAGAATACTACTTTGAGTACTACTACTACTACTACTACTACTAGAATACTACTACTACTACTACTACTACTACCTACTATAATAATATTAGAATACTACTACTACTATTACTAGAATACTACTACTACTACTACTAGAATACTACTACTATAATAATATTAGAATACTACTACTACTACTACTTAGGGGTGTAACGATTCGTTTTAACAACGATTCGATTTGTATCACGATTCGTGGTTGTCGATACGATTCAAGGACGATATTGGTTCATTTAGAACGATACAATCCGAAACGATTCAGTGACTTGAAATCGATTCAGTAACCTTTTAGCCAAAAATTCAACCAGTGTGACTGAAATAAATACCTGGTAACCAGTTGCATTTTAATGGCTGGCAATAGTCTTGATATTTTTAACAGTGTTTCATGCCTCCATGCAGACCATCTGGTATTACGAAACTTACCCAGTTCCACAAAGGAGATCCCATTTTCTTCACATAGCTTTATTCAGTGCAGCAGTTTTTTTGCTCCACCTTTTTGTAAATAAAACTGCAGCAGCTTGACCACAGAGCGATGAAATGTCTCACAGTAAGGAACGTTGCGATCAGCTGATTTCGCGCAATTCTCCAGTGTGTGTGCGGTGCACAGAATGTGCACAAGGGGAGTCTCCAACCGCAGCATGTTGCCGGAGTATGGAAAGAGAAAAATATTAAACAGAGCTTGCCGCTGTTCTTCATTCAGCTTGTCTCGCCATCTGGCAAGTGGGCGACTGGACATTTATTCTCGGCTAGCTTTTAGCAATGGCTTGCGCCACATTCGTGTGCTCCTTGCTCTTTTCATGTTTGTCAAATAAAGGATGGTTGAAATTCTTTGAGCCTTTATAAAATGCACCTGTTTTGTCTGCTAGATGTGGATTTGAGCGGCAAATCTTGCACCACATTTCAGTGCGCTCATCGTTAGCTTCAAGCCACTGCACATCTTGGAGCCACTTTTCCGAAAAAAGTATTTTCTTCGGCTCTGGCTCCAGTTGGCATTTCTTTGTAGGTGGCGAAACGCCAAAGAAGCTGCTTAATGTCTGTTGCTTTTTGGACATCCCTGACAGTAGTTGACAAGCAACATGTCATGTGAGGTTAGATGAGAAGATCGGTCAAGTACGCAAAGGGCGCGTAGTAACACAAGTGGCATTACGCATTCCTGATTTTTGTCGCGCTTGCGTATCTGCGTACCAGTTATGTGCACCCCTGCATATAAAGTCTGACGTGCTTAAATCCAATGGGTTATTTCCTAGTATCGATACAATCGATTTATTACATTTTAAAACGATGTTAGATCGATATATGTTGTCCAAAAGGCCAACTCGCCGAGCACAGATCGATGTAGTTGGATCATATGAATATAAATCGATACATCGATGTAGTAGATGGATCGTTACACCCCTACTACTACTAGAATACTACTTTGAGTACTACTACTAGAATACTACTACTGCTACTACTACTAGAATACTACTACTACTACTACTACTACTACTAGAATACTACTACTATAATAATATTAGAATACTACTACTACTATTACTAGAATATTACTACTACTACTAGAATACTACTACTACTAATATAATAATATTGGAATACTACTACTACTACTACTACTACTACTAGAATACTACTACTACTATAATAATATTAGACTACTACTACTAGAATACTACTACTACTACTATAATAATATTAGAATACTACTACTACTACTACTACTAGAATACTACTACTACTAGAATACTACTACTACTAATATAATAATATTAGAATACTACTACTACTACTACTACTACTACTACTAGAATACTACTACTACTTTAATAATATTAGAATTCTACTACTACTAGAATACTACTTTGAGTACTACTACTACTACTAGAATACTACTACTACTACTACTACTACTACTACTACTAGAATACTACTACTACTATAATAATATTAGAATACTACTACTACTATTACTAGAATACTACTACTACTACTACTACTACTAGAATACTACTACTACTAATATAATAATATTGGAATACTACTACTACTACTACTACTATAATATTAGACTACTATTACTACTACTACTACTATTACTACTAGAATACTACTACTACTACTACTACTACTACTACTACTACTACTACTACTACTACTACTACTACTACTACTACTACTACTACTACTATAATAATATTAGAATACTACTACTACTATTACTAGAATACTACTACTACTACTAGAATACTACTACTAATATAATAATATTAGAATACTACTACTACTACTACTACTACTACTACTAGAATACTACTACTACTATAATAAAATTAGACTACTACTACTACTACTACTACTACTACTAGAATACTACTAAAATACCACTAGTAGAATAGTACTAGAATACTACTACTAGAATACTACAGAAAATATACTAGAATAATAGTACTAGAATAATACTACCAGAATACTACTACTGGAATACTACTATTACTACTAATACTACTACTACTAGAATACTACTAGACTACAAGAATACTACTACTACTACTACTACTAGAATACTACTACTAGAATACTGTATTTGTATTTATTATGGATCCCCATTAGCTGCTGCCTTGGCAGCAGCTACTCTTGCTGGGGTCCGGCAAAATTAAGGCAGTTATACAATTTTAAAAACATTACAATACATTCATAACAGATTTCGCAACATATTAACTGTGTGCCCTCAGGCCTCTACTCCATTACCACATATCTACAACACAAAATCCATGTGTACGTGTGTGTATAGAGCGTATGTTATCGTGTGTGTGTGTGTGTGTGTGTGTGCATGTGTCTGTGTTTGTGTTGCTTCACAGTCCCCGCTGTTCCATAAGGTCTATTTTTATCTGTTTTTTAAAGTCTGATTCTACTGCTTGCATCAGTTACCTGATTTGGAATAGAGTTCCATGTAGTCATGGCTCTATGTAGTACTGTGCGCCTCCCATAGTCTGTTCTGGACTTGGGGACTGTGAAGAGACCTCTGGTGGCATGTCTTGTGGGGAATGCATGGGTGTCTGAGCTGTGTGCTAGTCATTTAAACAGCCAGCTCGGTGCTTTCAACATGTCAATACCTCTCATAAATACAAGTAGTGATGAAGTCAATCTCTCCTCCACTTTGAGCCATGAGAGATTGACATGCATATTATTAATGTTTGCTCTCTGTGTACATCCAAGGGCCAGCCGTGCTGCCCTGTTCTGAGCCAATTGCAATTTTCCTAAGTCCCTCTTTGTGGCACCTGACCACACGACTGAACAGTAGTCCAGGTGCGACAAAACTAGGGCCTGTAGGACCTGCCTTGTTGATAGTGTTGTTAAGAAGACAGAGCAGCGCTTTATTATGGACAATATATAATTGAGGTTTAGGGTTTAGTGAATGATTTGTCCCAATTACAATGCTTTTAGTTTTTAAAATATTTAGGACTAACTTATTCCTTGCCACCCATTCTGAAACTAACTGCAGCTCATTTCAGTCACTGTAGTAGCTGACGTGTATAGTGTTGAGTCATCCGCATACATAGACACACTGGCTTTAATCAAAGCCAGTGGAAAATGTGTTAGTAAAGATTGCAAAAAGTAAGGGGCCTAGACAGCTGCCCTGGGGAATTCCTGATTCTACCTGGATTATGTTGGAGAGGCTTCCATTAAAGAACACCCTCTGTGTTCTGTTAGACAGGTAACTCTTTATCCACAATATAGCTGGGGGTGTAAAGCCATAACACATACGTTTTTCAATCAGCAGACTATGATCGATAATGTCAAAAGCCGCACTTAAGTCTAACAAAACAGCCCCAACAATCTTTTGATCATCAATTTCTCTCAGCCAATCATCAGTCATTTGTGTAAGTGCTGTGCTTGTTGAATGTCCTTCCCTATAAGCGTGCTGAAAGTCTGTTGTTAATTTCTTTACTGTAAAATAGCATTGTATCTGGTCAAACACCATTATTTCCTAAAGTTTACTAAGGGTTGCTAACATGCTGATTGGTCGGCTATTTGAGCAGTAAAGGGGTTTTTACTATCCTTAAGTAGGGGAATAACTTTTGCTTCCCTCCAGGCCTGAGGGCACACACTTTCTAGTAGGCTTAAATTGAAGATATGGCAAATAGGAGTGGCAATATCGTCCGCTATTATCCTCAGTAATTTTCCATCCAAGTTGTCAGACCCCGGTGGCTTGTCATTGTTGATAGACAACAATAATTTGTTTACGTCTTCCACACTCACTTTACAGAATTCAAAATTATAATTCTTGTCTTTTATAATTTGGTCAGATACAGTGCCTTCAGAAAGTATTCAGACCCCTTGACTTTCTACACATTTTGTTACATTACAGCCTTATTCTATTTTTTAAACAGTTCCTCAGCAATCTACACACAATACCCCATAATGACGAAGCCAAAAATAGGTTTAGACATTTTTGCAAATGTATTAAAAATAAAAAAACAGAAATACCTTATTTACATAAGTATTCAGACCCTTTGCTATGAGACTCGAAATTGAGCTCAGGTGCATCCTGTTTCCATTCATCATCCTTGAGATGTTTCTACAACTTGATTGGAGTCCACCTGTGGTAAATTCAATTGATTGGACATGATTTGGAAAGGCACACACCTGTCTATATAAGTTCCCACAGTTGACAGTGCATGTCAGAGCAAAAACCAAGCCATGAGGTCGAAGGAATTGTCCGTAGAGCTCCGAGACAGGATTGTCCCACTCCTCATCAATGTGATGCTCGTTACAGTGATGTAAGACAGTGTGTTCATAGACGTCCCAACAAGTCTTCTGTTAACGCCACGTATCGTGTTTGAGAGCTCATTCTTTGTATCCAGGCTCTGTCGTAGCCGGCCGCGACCGGGAGACCCACGGGCCGGCGCACAATTGGCCCAGCGTCGTCCAGGGTAGGGGAGGGAATGGCCGGCAGGGGATGTAGCTCAGTTGGTAGAGCACGGCGTTTGCAACGCCAGGGTTGTGGGTTCGATTCCAGTATGAAAAAATAAAACTGGCTTCCAGTTGAAGCTCGCATCTGCTACAAGACCATGGTGCTTTCCTACGGAGCTGTGAGGGGAACGGCACCTCCGTACCTTCAGGCTCTGATCAGTCCCTACACCCAAACGAGGGCATTGCGTTCATCCACCTCTGGCCTGCTAGCCCCCCTACCTCTAAGGAAGCACAGTTCCCGCTCAGCCCAGTCAAAACTGTTCGCTGCTCTGGCACCCCAATGGTGGAACAAGCTCCCTCACGACGCCAGGACAGCGGAGTCACTCACCACCTTCCGGAGACATTTGAAACCCCACCTCTTTAAGGAATACCTGGGATAGGATAAAGTAATCATTCTACCCCCCTTACCCCCCAATAAATAAATAAATAAATAAAATAAAACATTGTAAAGTGGTTATCCCACTGGCTATAAGGTGAATGCACCTATTTGTAAGTCGCTCTGGATAAGAGCGTCTGCTAAATGACGTAAATGTAAATGTAAAAAATAAAAAATGTATGCACTCACTAACTGTAAGTCGCTCTGGATAAGAGCGTCTGCTAAATGACTATAATGTACTTGCAGAGCAATCATTGTACATTTTCCCTGTACTGCCCACTGTAGCTCAATTCCACCTCGGAAAGTTTGCATTTCATCACCTTCTCATTTAACTTCTCAAAGTATTGCCATATAGGACTTCCCTGCTGTCTCGTCCCTGTCTCACTCTGCCAACTGTTAACGACGATAACTTGCGGGACACTTTTATATCTGTGGCAAATCATTGTAAAGATGCATATGTCCTCTTACTAGCGTTCCAGCATTGTTGTGTTAGGTATTTGTTTAGTGGTAGTTCTGTGATAATATTGGTAGTTCTGTGATAATTGCACATTGATTTTCATACAAAGAAATATACAAAATACATTTTCAGTTAGGGGTGTTTTTGAAACGTTAACGATCCCAATGTCATTTAAACGTTCACACCCCTAATTTGGACCCATTATCTGTTGTTCTCTCAGTTTATTGGTTCACAGTGACGTTTCTGTCTCGCCCCCAGCTCCAACAGGCCATTCAGGAGTCTCCAGTGATCCTGATGCCCAATCACAGGAGTTATGTGGACTTCCTGGTTCTGTCCTACATCCTGTTCACCTATGACCTGCCCATCCCCGTTATAGCTGCTGGAATCCGCAAGTATCTATTGATTCATCCTGTTCTGTGTTTTGGTCGACTTTATAAAACTGGAACGACCATCAAGCCACACTTCAGATAACAAATGTCTAACTTACCTGTCTGTCTGTCTGTCTAACTTACCTGTCTATCTGTCTAACTTACCTGTCTGTCTGTCTGTCTAACTTACCTGTCTGTCTGTCTAACTTACCTGTCTATCTGTCTAACTTACCTGTCTATCTGTCTAACTTACCTGTCTGTCTAACTTACCTGTCTAACGTTCCTGTCTGTCTGTCTAACTTTCCTGTCTGTCTGTCTGTCTAACTTACCTGTCTGTCTGTCTAACTTTCCTGTCTGTCTGTCTGTCTAACTTACCTGTCTGTCTAACTTACCTGTCTAACGTTCCTGTCGGTCTGTCTAACCTACCAGTATATCTGTCTAACTTACCTGTCTGTCTGTCTAACTTACCTGTCTGTCTGTCTTTCTCTCCCTGTGTCCGTCTGTCTGTCTCTCTGTAGCTCTGATGGACATGAAGATGGTGGGAGAGATCCTGCGTCGTTCTGGAGCATTCTTCATCAGGAGGGCCATCGGGTCTGACAAGCTGTACTGGGCTGTCCTCTCTGAGTATGTCAAAAACATTGTCAGGGTACGTGTCCACACAATAAAGATTTATATTACCACAAACTACACCACTGTATGGACACTGAGTATATCAAACAGAAGGAACTTCCTAATATTGAATCACGCCCCTTTTGTCCTCAGAACAGCCTCAATTCGTTGAGGCATGGACTCTACAAGGCGTCGAAAGCGTTCCACAGGGATGCTGGCCCATGTTGACTCCAATGCTTCCCACAGTTGTGTCAAGTTGGCTGGTTGTCCTTTGGGTGGTGGACCATTTTTGATACACACGGGAAACTGTTGAGCGTGAAAAACCCTGCAGCGTTGCAGTTCTTGACACAAAACGGTGTGCCTGGCACCTACTACCATACCCCGTTCCAAGGCACTTAAATATTTTGTCTTACCCATTCACCGTCTGAATGGCACACATACATAATCCATGTCCCAAGGCTTAAAAATCCTTCTTTAACCTGTCTCCTCCCCTTCATCTACACTGATTGAAGTGGATTTAACAAGTGACATCAATAAGGGATCATAGCTTTCACCTGGATTCACCTGGTCAGTCTATGTCATGGAAAGAGCAGGTGTTCTTAATGTTTTGTATAGTCAGTGTATATATTATGTGTGTCTCAAATAGCTTTATAGTGCACTACTTTAGACCAGAGCCCAATGGGACCTAGTAGTGAGTACACTGGGACCTGGTAGTGAGTACACTGGGACCTGGTAGTGAGTACACTGGGACCTGGTAGTGAGTACACTGGGACCTGGTAGTGAGTACACTGGGACCTGGTAGTGAGTACACTGGGACCTGGTCAAAAGTAGTGCGCTATATAAGGGAATATTGTGCCTGTAAGGGTTGCGAAAGTATTCACCCCCCTTGGCATTTTTCCTATTTTGTTGCCTTACAACCTGGAATTAATTAATTTTTGGGGGGTTTGTATCATTTGATTTACACAACATGCCTACCACTTTGAAGATGCAAAACAAACAAGAAATAAGACCAAAAAAACAGAACTTGAGCGTGCATAACTATTCACCCCCCCCAAAGTCAATACTTTGTAGAGCCACCTTTTGCAGCAATTACAGATGCAAGTCTCTTGGGGTATGTCTCTATAAGCTTGGCACATCTAGCCACTGGGATTGTTGCCCATTCTTCAAGGCAAAACTGCTCCAGCTCCTTCAAGTTGGATGGGTTCCGCTGGTGTACAGCAATCATTAAGTCAAACCACAGATTCTCAATTGGATTGAGGTCTGGGCTTTGACTAGGCCATTCAAAGACATTTAAATGTTTCCCCTTAAACCACTCAAGTGTTGCTTTAGCAGTATGCTTAGGGTCATTGTCCTGCTGGAAGGTGAACCTCCGTCCCAGTCTCAAATCTCTGGAAGACTGAAACAGGTTTCCCTCAAGAATTTCCCTGTATTTAGCGCCATCCATCATTCCTTCAATTCTGACCAGTTTCACAGTCCCTGCTGATGAAAAACACCCCCACAGCATGATGCTGCCACCACCATGCTTCACTGTGGGGATGGTGTTCCCGGGGTGATGAGAGGTGTTGGGTTTGCGCCAGACATAGCGTTTTCCTTGATGGCCAAAAAGCTCAATTTTAGTGTCATCTGACCAGAGTACCTTCTTCCATATGTTTGGGGAGTCTCCAACATGGCTTTTGGTGAACACCAAACGTGTTTGTATAATTTTTTGAAACAAGTAATTTTTTTCATTTCACTTCAGCAGTTTGGACTATTTTATGTATGTCCATTACATCCTAATATAAATCCATTTAAATTACAGGTTGTAATGCAACAAAATAGGAAAAACCCCAAGGGGGATGAATACTTTTGCAAGGCGCTGTCTAGGGTATCATTTGGGCTATTTGTAACTAGTGTGTTCTCTCTCCTCAGACAGGGTATGCTCCTGTAGAGTTCTATGTGGAGGGGTTTCGGAGCAGGACACTCAAGTCCCTCACACCCAAATTAGGTGAATGTGGGTGTGTGCTCGCACGTCTGTGGCTAATTAACATGGTCTGTCTGTCTGTCTGTCTCTGTCCCCTTGTCTGTGGCTAATTAACATGGTCTGTCTGTCTGTCTGTCTCTGTCCCCTTGTCTGTGGCTATTTAACATGGTCTGTCTGTCTGTCTGTCTCTGTCCCCTTGTCTGTGGCTAATTAACATGTCCTGTTCCCCTGTCTGTCTGTCTGTCTGTCCCTGCAGGTATGATGCACATGGTCCTGGAGCCGTTCTTTAAAGGGGAGGTGTATGACATCACCCTGGTCCCCATCAGTATCAGCTATGACAGGGTCCTGGAGGAGTCTCTACTGGCACATGAACTACTAGGGGTCCCCAAGCCCAGAGAGACCACCATGGTACGACCCAACCACACCCCCCATATTCACTAAGAGTGGTACGACCCAACCACACCCCCCATATTCACTAGGAGTGGTACAACCCAAACACACACCCCATATTCACTAAGAGTGGTACGACCCAAACACACCCCTATATTCACTATGGTACCTCTTCTGGTACCTCTTTTGACCTCACCCTTTCCCAATAACCTCCAACTATATATATATTTTTATATTCACTGAGTGGTACCACCCAAACACACCCCTATATTCACTGAGTGGTACCACCCAAACACACCCCTATATTCACTGAGTGGTACCACCCAACCACACCATTACAACTATAAGTTTAAAGGGGTTAACTGGATACCACGCTTCAACTATTTTATTCTCCCTCCCTCTCCCCTCACACTCTCTTTATCCTCTCTCTCCCTCCCCCCTCTCCCGCTCTCTCCCTCCCCCTCCCCCTCTCTCTCCCTCCCTCCCTCCCCCTCCCTCTCTCTCTCCCTCCCCCTCCCTCTCTCCATCCCCCTCTCTCTCTCTCTCCATCCCCCCCTCTCTCTCTCCCTCTCTCTCTCCATCCCCCCCTCTCTCTCTCCATCCCCCTTTCTATCCACCCCCCTCTCTCTCTCCATCCCCCCTTCCCCTCTCTCTCTCTCTCTCTCTCCATCCCCCTTCCCCCCTCTCTCTCTCTCCACCCCCCTCTCGCTCTCGCTCTCTCTCCATCCCCCTTCCCCCTCTCTCTCTCTCTCTCTCTCTCTCCACCCCCCCCCTCTCTCTCTCTCCATCCCCCTTCCCCTTCTCTCTCTCTCTCTCTCTCTCTCTCCATCCCCCCTCCCCCATAGGGCTTATTGAAGGCTAGGAGGGTACTGGAGGAAGACTATGGCAGTATGCACGTGTCCTTCGGCATGCCTCTATCAGTCAGACAGCTGACTAAGGGGAGGGTGGACCGCTGCCAATACAACCTCCTGCCCAGGTACACGACCACAGCCAGCGTTCTCTCTGTCAGTCTGTCTCCTACCCAGGTACACGACCACAGCCAGCGTTCTCTCTCTCTGTCAGTCTGTCTCCTACCCAGGTACACGACCACAGCCAGCGTTCTCTCTGTCAGTCTGTCTCCTACCCAGGTACACGACCACAGCCAGCGTTCTCTCTCTGTCAGTCTGTCTCCTACCCAGGTACACGACCACAGCCAGCGTTCTCTCTGTCAGTCAGTCTCCTACCCAGGTACCACGACCACAGCCAGCGTTCTCTCTGTCAGTCTGTCTCCTACCCAGGTACACGACCACAGCCAGCGTCTTCTCTCTGTCAGTCTGTCTCCTACCCAGGTACACGACCACAGCCAGCGTTCTCTCTGTCAGTCTGTCTCCTACCCAGGTACACGACCACAGCCAGCGTTCTCTCTGTCAGTCTGTCTCCTACCCAGGTACACGACCACAGCCAGCGTTCTCTCTCTCTGTCAGTCTGTCTCCTACCCAGGTACACGACCACAGCCAGCGTTCTCTCTCTCTGTCAGTCTGTCTCCTACCCAGGTACACGACCACAGCCAGCGTTCTCTCTCTCTGTCAGTCTGTCTCCTACCCAGGTACCACGACCACAGCCAGCGTTCTCTCTCTGTCAGTCTGTCTCCTACCCAGGTACACGACCACAGCCAGCGTTCTCTCTGTCAGTCTGTCTCCTACCCAGGTACACGACCACAGCCAGCGTTCTCTCTGTCAGTCTGTCTCCTACCCAGGTCACGACCACAGCCAGCGTTCTCTCTCGTCAGTCTGTCTCCTACCCAGGTACCCGACCACAGCCAGCGTTCTCTCTGTCAGTCTGTCTCCTACCCAGGTACACGACCACAGCCAGCGTTCTCTCTGTCAGTCTGTCTCCTACCCAGGTACACGACCACAGCCAGCGTTCTCTCTCTCTGTCAGTCTGTCTCCTACCCAGGTACCACGACCACAGCCAGCGTTCTCTCTGTCAGTCTGTCTCCTACCCAGGTACACGACCACAGCCAGCGTTCTCTCTCTCTGTCAGTCTGTCTCCTACCCAGGTACACGACCACAGCCAGCGTTCTCTCTGTCAGTCTGTCTCCTACCCAGGTACACGACCACAGCCAGCGTTCTCTCTGTCAGTCTGTCTCCTACCCAGGTACACGACCACAGCCAGCGTTCTCTCTGTCAGTCTGTCTCCTACCCAGGTACACGACCACAGCCAGCGTTCTCTCTGTCAGTCTGTCTCCTACCCAGGTACACGACCACAGCCAGCGTTCTCTCTCTGTCAGTCTGTCTCCTACCCAGGTACACGACCACAGCCAGCGTTCTCTCTGTCAGTCTGTCTCCCTACCCAGGTACACGACCACAGCCAGCGTTCTCTCTGTCAGTCTGTCTCCCTACCCAGGTACACGACCACAGCCAGCGTTCTCTCTGTCAGTCTGTCTCCTACCCAGGTACACGACCACAGCCAGCGTTCTCTCTCTCTGTCAGTCTGTCTCCTACCCAGGTACACGACCACAGCCAGCGTTCTCTCTGTCAGTCTGTCAGTCTGTCTCTGTGTCTTACTGTATCTTATCTCAGGCATATCTTGGTAGCACATCTTCAGAACAAAACCATATTGTAGTTCTATTGTGAAACCAGCCAGCTCTTTCTTTCTGCTCATATCTCCCCCCGTCTCCCCCTCCCGTCTCCCCCTCTCAGAGACCTACCCCAGAGGCCCAGCGTAGAGACCCAGGAGTGTGTGAGCTGGCTGGCCCAGCAGGTGATACGCGTCCAGGAACAGGGCTCCATCCTCAGCCCCTGGTCTCTCATGGCTTGCCTGGTGCTCCAGGACCACCAGAACACACACCCAGGTACACGCTGAGGAAGAGGAGCAGGACGATCTGTATCCCCCGCAGTCATTACTCTCATTAACAAAAGCTGATGTTCACACAGTATTACTACCAGGAGAGGAACCAGAGAAGGGTCTGCCCTGGGAGCTGCTCACCCAGAGGACACTGTGGCTCAAGGGGCTGGCGATCAGCTTCGGGGCCCGCCTGGACTGGCCTGGTAGGTGTACAGCCATTGGTTGGTTGGTTTGGTTGGTTGGTTTGGTGTGAGCCGTTCCAACACACTGATCAGGGGGATTTAGGACTCAACAATAGATCCTCTGTCTCAGTAAGACAGGGACACTGAAAGGCTGAGCGGAGGTCGCTCAGGTCCCATATCCACGAAGCCTCTCCAATAGATCCTCTGTCTCAGGAATACAGGGACACTGAAAGGCTGACCGGAGGTCGCTCAGGTCCCATATCCACAAAGCCTGTCGGAGCGTCTGAGTACTGATCTAGGATCAGATCCCACCCCGTCCCCCGTCCCCCGTCCCCCGTCCATACAATCTTATTCATTATGATCTAAAAGGCTAAACTGATCCGAGATCAGCACCCAGAACCGAACGTTCAGTATTTCCTCTTATCCCGTTTAGATGGTACAGCATGGTACACTTAGAAATTAGACTAATCTTATGTTGTAATCATACTTAATGGGCACACACACACACACACACACACACACACCTTGAATTGTCCTCAACGCAGTGACGTCTTTCTCTCCTCTGTAGAGCAGCTATCCGAAAACCAGGTGATGTCATCCAGCATGGCCCTGCACCGCTCTGTGATTCGCTGTCACCAGGGCCGTGTCACACTGCTGGAGGAGGAGGAGGGGCCTGTGGGGGCTGGGCCTTTCACAGCAGAGGAGGGTGTGGTCAGGCGGGCGGGGAAGGTGCTAATGGTTGCGGCCTACAGGAACCAGGCGGTGCATGTGTTCATACGTCCAGCCATGCTGGCTCTGGCCATACACACAGCACACAGCTCACAGAGAGGTGAGTTAGACACACTGATTGGCTCTGGCCATACACACAGCACACAGCTCACAGAGAGGTGAGTTAGACACACTGATTGGCTCTGGCCATACACACAGCACACAGCTCACAGAGAGGTGAGTTAGACACACTGATTGGCTCTGGCCATACACACAGCACACAGCTCACAGAGAGGTGAGTTAGACACACTGATTGGCTCTGGCCATACACACAGCACACAGCTCACAGAGAGGTGAGTTAGACACACTGATTGGCTCTGGCCATACACACAGCACACAGCTCACAGAGAGGTGAGTTAGACACACTGATTGGCTCTGGCCATACACACAGCACACAGCTCACAGAGAGGTGAGTTAGACACACTGATTGGCTCTGGCCATACACACAGCACACAGCTCACAGAGAGGTGAGTTAGACACACTGATTGGCTCTGGCCATACACACAGCACACAGCTCACAGAGAGGTGAGTTAGACACACTGATTGGCTCTGGCCATACACACAGCACACACAGCTCACAGAGAGGTGAGTTAGACACACTGATTGGCTCTGGCCATACACACAGCACACAGCTCACAGAGAGGTGAGTTAGACACACTGATTGGCTCTGGCCATACACACAGCACACAGCTCACAGAGAGGTGAGTTAGACACACTGATTGGCTCTGGCCATACACACAGCACACAGCTCACAGAGAGGTGAGTTAGACACACTGATTGGCTCTGGCCATACACACAGCACACAGCTCACAGAGAGGTGAGTTAGACACACTGATTGTGTCCTTGTCTCTCCTATAGCTACTTCAGGTTCCGTCTGTCTGTCTGTCTGACCATGTCTCTTTGTGTCTCCAGAGGACATCTATAGCTACTTCAGGTTCCTCCTGGACCTCTTCTCCAACGACTTCATCTTCATCACTGGCAGATCCTCACAGGTAAGTCTTCACCTGTAACAGAGGATTGTGATGCATTGTGGGTAAATTGTGACTGATCTATATCTGCCTCTGTGTCTGCCTCTGTGTCTCTCTGTCTCTGTGTCTCTCTGTCTGTGTGTCTGTGTGTCCTGAAGGACTTTGAGGAGGCGTGTTCGTTACTCAGGAAATGTGGAGCAGTCCAGACCAGTCAACAGGAAGTGACATCACTAGAGGAGGGTCAGAGTACTACCTCATTCCTGCGAGCCCTGCTACAGCCCTTCGTAGACGCCTACCAGGTAGGAGGAGGACTGAGTGTGTTCCTGTATAGAGACACAGACAGAGCCCTGGTCAAAGGTAGAAAGTCCTATGGGCCCTGGTCAAAGGTAGAAAGTCCTATGGGCCCTGGTCAAAGGTAGAAAGTCCTATGGGCCCTGGTCAAAGGTAGAAAGTCCTATGGGTCCTGGTCAAAGGTAGAAAGTCCTATGGGTCCTGGTCAAAGGTAGAAAGTCCTATGGGCCCTGGTCAAAGGTAGAAAGTCCTATGGGCCCTGGTCAAAGGTAGAAAGTCCTATGGGTCCTGGTCAAAGGTAGAAAGTCCTATGGGCCCTGGTCAAAGGTAGAAAGTCCTATGGGCCCTGGTCAAAGGTAGAAAGTCCTATGGGCCCTGGTCAAAGGTAGAAAGTCCTATGGGCCCTGGTCAAAGGTATAAAGTCCTATGGGCCCTGGTCAAAGGTAGAAAGTCCTATGGGCCCTGGTCAAAGGTAGAAAGTCCTATGGGCCCTGGTCAAAGGTAGAAAGTCCTATGGGCCCTGGTCAAAGGTAGAAAGTCCTATGGGCCCTGGTCAAAGGTAGAAAGTCCTATGGGTCCTGGTCAAAGGTAGAAAGTCCTATGGGCCCTGGTCAAAGGTAGAAAGTCCTATGGGTCCTGGTCAAAGGTAGAAAGTCCTATGGGTCCTGGTCAAAGGTAGTGCACTCAGGTCTAATCTTAACCCCTCATCTCAAGTCAGTTTCAAATACCCTCCACTAAAGGGAGAGTGTGTGTCTCTGTGTGTCTGTGTGTGTGTGTCTCTGTGTGTCTGTGTTCAGGTGGTGTTCAGTCACCTGTGTGTGGAGGGTGTTGAGGTGTTCACAGAGAGACAGATGTTTCCTGCCGTCCGCAGCCTGGCATCCAAGCTCCTCTTATCGGGTAACTGACAGACACCTGTCCTAAACTGTCCTGTCCTCTCCCCTGACAGACACCTGTCCTAAACTGTCCTCTCCTCTCCCCTGACATACACCTTTCCTGTCCTGCCCCCTGACATACACCTGTCCTGCCCCCTGACATATACCTGTCCTGTCCCCTAACACACACCTGTCCTGTCCTGTCCCCTAACCCACACCTGTCCTGTCCCCTAACCCACACCTGTCCTGTCCCCTAACCTACACCTGTCCTGTCCCCTAACCTACACCTGTCCTGTCCCCTAACCTACACCTGTCCTGTCCCCTAACACACACCAGTCCTTGAACCTTGGTCCAGCACCTCTGAGATATACAAAAGTATGTGGACACCCCTTCAAATTTGGCTATTTCAGCCACACACGTTGCTGACAGGTGTATAAAATCCAGCACACAGCCATGCAATCTCCATAGACAAACATTAGCAGTAGAATGGCGTTACTGAAGAGCTCAGTGACTTTCAACGTGGCACCGTCATAGGATGCCACCTTTCCAACAAGTCAGTTCGTCAAATTTCTGCCCTGCTAGATCTGACCCCGGTCAACTGTAAGTGCTGTTATTGTGAAGTGGAAACGTCTAGGAGCAACAACGGCTCAGCCGCAAAGTGGTAGGCCACACAAGCTCACAGAACGGGACCGCTGAGTGCTGAAGCACGTAGCGTATAAAAATGTATCTGTCCTGGGTTGCAACACTCACTACCAAGTTCCAAACTGCCTCTGGAAGCAACGTCAGCACAATAAATGTTCGTCGGGAGCTCACTGCTTTCCTCAGCCAACTTGCAGGAGCTCGACCCGCCATAAGGAGTCGCTAGAGCGCGAAGAGACGCCATTCCTCCCCCACCCCGGCTGGTGCTGGCCCAATGTGTGCCAAACCCAGGCTTTAATGAAGGTGCTGGCCCAATGTGCACCAAACCCAGGCTGTAATGAAGGTGCTGGCCCAATGTGCACCAAACCCAGACTGTAATGAAGGTGCTGGCCCAATGTGCGCCAAACCCAGGCTGTAATGAAGGTGCTGGCCCAATGTGCACCAAACCCAGGCTGTAATGAAGGTGCTGGCCCAATGTGCACCAAACCCAGGCTGTAATGAAGGTGCTGGCCCAATGTGCGCCAAACCCAGGCTGTAATGAAGGTGCTGGCCCAATGTGCACCAAACCCAGGCTGTAATGAAGGTGCTGGCCCAATGTGCGCCAAACCCAGGCTGTAATGAAGGTGCTGGCCCAATGTGCACCAAACCCAGGCTGTAATGAAGGTGCTGGCCCAATGTGCGCCAAACCCAGGCTGTAATGAAGGTGCTGGCCCAATGTGCACCAAACCCAGGCTGTAATGAAGGTGCTGGCCCAATGTGCACCAAACCCAGGCTGTAATGAAGGTGCTGGCCCAATGTGCGCCAAACCCAGGCTGTAATGAAGGTGCTGGCCCAATGTGCACCAAACCCAGGCTGTAATGAAGGTGCTGGCCCAATGTGCGCCAAACCCAGGCTGTAATGAAGGTGCTGGCCCAATGTGCACCAAACCCAGGCTGTAATGAAGGTGCTGGCCCAATGTGCGCCAAACCCAGGCTGTAATGAAGGTGCTGGCCCAATGTGCACCAAACCCAGGCTGTAATGAAGGTGCTGGCCCAATGTGCGCCAAACCCAGGCTGTAATGAAGGTGCTGGCCCAATGTGCACCAAACCCAGGCTGTAATGAAGGTGCTGGCCCAATGTGCACCAAACCCTGGCTGTAATGAAGGTGCTGGCCCAATGTGCGCCGTCCATTGGGACTTCCGGCCACAGCCGTCCATTGGGACTTCCGGCCACAGCCGTCCATTGGGACTTCCGGCCACAGCCGTCCATTGGGACTTCCGGCCACAGCCGTCCATTGGGACTTCCGGCTACAGCCGTCCATTGGGACAGCTCGAACCCAGGCTGTAATGACGCAGGGCAGTGCATTAAAGCGATGCGCCAATCGGTAGGCGTGCTGCATCTTTCTAATGTCCGTCTGTCCTCCAGGAGAGCTGAAGTCTTATGAAGCCCTGTCATCTGATACCCAGAAGAATGTCCTGTCTGCTCTCCTGAGACTGGAGGCTGTGACCAGGCTGAGAACGTTAGTACACGTCAATATAGTGCACTTCAATATAGTGCACTTCAATATAGTACGCTTTAATATAGTACGCGTCAATAGAATACACTTTAATATAGTATACTTCAATGTAGTATGATTTAATATAGTACACTTCAGTGGTTTCTGTGTGCTCTGCGTTGGGTGTAGCTGTTACTAATGTTGTCTGGTTTCAGAGCTGAGCAGAGTGAGTTCAGAGCCAACAAGCCAGCCATCAGGAGAATAGCAGAGACTCTGGGTAAGAACGTGGAGATTACACGGGTCAACTGTATGCATACTCTCTGCTAAAGTTACTGTAATTCAGTACAATTTAATGGTTTCAGTGAGTTCTCTCTGTCTGTGTCTGTTTCCCTCTCTCTTTCTCCCCCCTCACTCGCTCTCTCTCTCCCCCTCGCTCTCTCTCTCTCTCTCTCTCTCTCTCTCTCTCTCCCCCCCCTCTCTCTCTCTCTCTCTCTGTCTCTGTCCCCCCCTCACTCGCTCTCTCTCTCCCCCTCTCTCTCTCTCTCTCTCTCTCTCTCTCTTGTCTCTGTCTCTCTCTGTCTCTGTCTCTGTCTCTCTCTCTCTGTCTCTCTCTCTCTCTCTCTCTCTCTGTCCCCCCTCTCTCTCTCTCTCTATCTGTCTCTCTCTCTCTCTGTCCCCCCCTCTCTCTCTCTCTCTCTCTCTCTCTCTGTCTCCCCCCCCACTTCTCTCTCTGTCTCCCCCTTTCTCTCTCTGTCCCCCCCCCTCTCCCTCGCTCTCTCCCCCTCTCTCTCTCTCCCCCCCACTCTCTCTGTCTCCCCCCACTCTCTCTGGCTCCTCCCCTCTCTCTGTCTCCCCCCTTTCTCTGTCTCCCTCCTCTCCCTCTGTCTCCCCTCAACTGTGTCTCTGTCTACCCCACCTCTCTGTCTCCCCCGTCTCCCCCCCTCCTCTCTGTCTCCCACCCTCTCTGTATCTCCCTCCAGCGGGTAGACTGCCGGTACAGACCGTCCCTAACCCCAGGCTCTAATCCTGGAGGACTGCAGACCAGACGGACAGACTGGACCCATCCTCTGTCTCCAACCCAACACTGGGCCTGTATTCATACAGCATCTTAGAGTAGAGTGTGCTGGCGAGGCCTCTAGTGCTCAGCGTCGCTCCAGACGCTGACTATAATCAACTGGACTGTAAAGCTGTGACCACTGTGTCAACTGTAGCTGTATAGACCTTTATGGCCTTACTTAGAGTGAGTGAGTGATTCATTTGTTAATTAGTGATACCGATCCATTACCTGTAATCATCTCCTAGATCTGCTGTAAGCATCTAGTAGAATCAGTGAAGTTAATTTTTGGACTCCAGACACTTCCAATGGAGGCCACTAGATGGCAGTCTAACCACTGAGTCAATACACACTGTCTGAGTGGGTTTTAGTTTAACAAGATTTTTATGTTATACCAATCATTAAATATAATATATGCATTGACTTATCAGATATCAACATGTGAATTGGAATGTTTTTTTACATTTAATTTCAATTTTTTCTTTTTTTGAAGATGTAAATTCTTGAATAAAATGAATGTCATCTTATCGCAAAGACTGTTCCCTCATATTTAATGTTGGCCTCCCCTCTTCCCCAAGTAGCATTATGATGCTTGACATGTGCAGTAACAGACAGTATATCAGTAACAGACAGTATATCAGTAACAGACAGTGTATCAGTAACAGACAGTATATCAGTAACAGACAGTGTATCAGTAACAGACAGTATATCAGTAACAGACAGTATATCAGTAACAGACAGTATATCAGTAACAGACAGTAACAGACAGTATATCAGTAACAGACAGTATATCAGTAACAGACATTGTATCAGTAACAGACATTATATCAGTAACAGACAGTGTATCAGTAACAGACATTGTATCAGTAACAGACATTATATCAGTAACAGACAGTATATCAGTAACAGACAGTATATCAGTAACAGACAGTATATCAGTAACAGACAGTGTATCCGTAACAGACAGTGTATCCGTAACAGACATTGTATCAGTAACAGACAGTGTATCAGTAACAGACAGTATATCAGTAACAGACATTGTATCAGTAACAGACAGTGTATCAGTAACAGACAGTATATCAGTAACAGACAGTATATCAGTAACAGACAGTATATCAGTAACAGACAGTAACAGACAGTATATCAGTAACAGACAGTAACAGACAGTATATCAGTAACAGACATTGTATCAGTAACAGACATTGTATCAGTAACAGACAGTGTATCAGTAACAGACAGTATATCAGTAACAGACAGTATATCAGTAACAGACAGTATATCAGTAACAGACAGTAACAGACAGTATATCAGTAACAGACAGTATATCAGTAACAGACAGTATATCAGTAGCAGACATTGTATCAGTAACAGACATTGTATCAGTAACAGACAGTGTATCAGTAACAGACAGTATATCAGTAACAGACAGTATATCAGTAACAGACATTGTATCAGTAACAGACATTGTATCAGTAACAGACAGTGTATCAGTAACAGACAGTATATCAGTAACAGACAGTAACAGACAGTATATCAGTAACAGACAGTATATCAGTAACAGACAGTGTATCAGTAACAGACAGTATATCAGTAACAGACATTGTATCAGTAACAGACATTGTATCAGTAACAGACATTGTAACAGTAACAGACATTGTATCAGTAACAGACATTGTATCAGTAACAGACAGTGTATCAGTAACAGACAGTATATCAGTAACAGACATTTTATCAGTAACTTGAATATAATATGTCTCTGAAATAGGCCCTTTAACCTGAATAGCAACAAGACAGTACATTTGTAAGACAACATAAAAATATAAATTCATATTGCTCTTGTATTGTAGAATATTTTACAGGACTGTGACGTATTTTCATAATTTTTTCCGTTTAATTTCTCATAGAGCTGACAGATTTCAAACGATTGTTGACTGTGTGTATCCAACACAATGCATCTAATCAATGCCTTCAGTTTTTTTCTCTGTCTGATTTTCAAATGGCAGCTGTGGAGTGAAAATCGGTGTCCTCGTCGCAGTAGATGGCTCCGGAGCAGACGCCCCATTGCCAGCTGACATTGTTGACGTTGCCCTTGTGATGTAGAAGCAGGTGACCTTGCACGACCTTCACAATATCCCAAAGACGTTTGCCACTTTGATTGGACTTGTTTATGCTCTGAATATGGACTATCCAAAGGGGTTCTGGGACACTGAGGTGTTTCAGAGAATCTTCTTGTGTAGTGCAGAGAGCTGTAAAACAAGAGGACCATCTTCTTACATTTACATTTTAGTCATTTAGCAGACGCTCTTATCCAGAGCGACTTACATGAGCAATTAGGGTTAAGTGCCTTGCTTAAGAGCACATCGACAGATTTTTCACCTAGTCGGCTCGGGGATTAGAACCAGCGACCTTTCGGTTACTGGCACAACGCTCTTACCCACTGAGCCACCTGCCGCCCCAGTGAGACAGACCGATATCTAGCTACTGGTGCCATGCCTTATTGCTAAAGGCAGACGGAAATGGTCTTTCAATGTTTCTTGATCCAGATGTGTTAACTGTGAGGGCTGTTCTATGGGGGAAGCAAGGTCCAGTTCCTGTGAAATGCTTGTGGTCTACACCCGTGTCTTGTATCATCATGACTGTTCTCAGTCAGATTTAAACTGTTGAAGATAATAGAGATGGAGGCCGGTACAGAGATGACTGACTTGATATACGGTTCATCATTCTGTTACTAAAGGCATATGTGAATGTTGTTTTCACGTTTCATGATAGACATATCTTAACTGTGTGAAAATATCGGCCGGTATATGCAGGCAGTAAGATGCAGCTCCTCTGAGATGCCCTGTGGTCGTTTATTTTGAAGGCATCTATGTTTCTTATGTCATTGTGACCGTTCTCAGATTTAAGAGAGATGATACCATTCTCTTAGCACACCAGAGAGAGAGGGGGATGGAGGCCAGTGGAGGAGAGGGAGGGGGATGGAGGCCAGTAGAGGAGAGGGGGATGGAGGCCAGTGGAGGAGAGGGGGATGGAGGCCAGTGGAGGAGAGGGAGGGGATGGAGGCCAGTGGAGGAGAGGGAGGGGGATGGAGGCCAGTGGAGGAGAGGGAGGGGGATGGAGGCCAGTGGAGGAGAGGGAGGGGATGGAGGCCAGTGGAGGAGAGGGGGGATGGAGGCCAGTGGAGGAGAGGGGGGATGGAGGCCAGTGGAGGAGAGGGAGGGGCATGGAGGCCAGTGGAGGAGAGGAGGGGGATGGAGGCCAGTGGAGGAGAGGGAGGGATGGAGGCCAGTGGAGGAGAGGGAGGGGGATGGGAGGCCAGTGGAGGAGAGAGGGGGATGGAGGCCAGTGGAGGAGAGGGAGGGGGATGGAGGCCAGTGGAGGAGAGGGAGGGGGGATGGAGGCCAGTGGAGGAGAGGGAGGGGGATGGAGGCCAGTGGAGGAGAGGGAGGGGGATGGAGGCCAGTGGTGGAGAGGGAGGGGGATGGAGGCCAGTGGAGGAGAGGGAGGGGATGGAGGCCAGTAGAGGAGAGGGAGGGGGATGGAGGCCAGTAGAGGAGAGGGAGGGGGATGGAGGCCAGTTGAGGAGAGGGAGGGGGATGGAGGCCAGTGGAGGAGAGGGGGATGGAGGCCAGTGGAGGAGAGGGAGGGGGATGGAGGCCAGTGGAGGAGAGGGGGATGGAGGCCAGTAGAGGAGAGGGAGGGGGATGGAGGCCAGTGGAGGAGAGGGAGGGGGATGGAGGCCAGTGGAGGAGAGGGAGGGGGATGGAGGCCAGTAGAGGAGAGGGAGGGGGATGGAGGCCAGTGGAGGAGAGGGAGGGGGATGAAGGCCAGTGGAGGAGAGGGGGATGGAGGCCAGTGGAGGAGGGGGATGGAGGCCAGTGGAGGAGAGGGGGATGGAGGCCAGTGGAGGAGAGGGAGGGGGATGGAGGCCAGTGGAGGAGAGGGAGGGGCATGGAGGCCAGTGGAGGAGAGGGAGGGGGATGGAGGCCAGTGGAGGAGAGGGAGGGGGATGGAGGCCAGTGGAGGAGAGGGGGGGATGGAGGCCAGTGGAGGAGAGGGAGGGGGATGGAGGCCAGTGGAGGAGAGGGAGGGGATGGAGGCCAGTGGAGGAGAGGGAGGGGGATGGAGGTCAGTGGAGGAGAGGGGGGGATGGGAGGCCAGTGGAGGAGAGGGAGGGGCATGGAGGCCAGTGGAGGAGAGGGAGGGGATGGAGGCCAGTGGAGGAGAGGGAGGGGGATGGAAGCCAGTGGAGGAGAGGGAGGGGCATGGAGGCCAGTGGAGGAGAGGGAGGGGGATGGAGGCCAGTGGAGGAGAGGGAGGGGGATGGAGGCCAGTGGAGGAGAGGGAGGGGGATGGAGGCCAGTGGAGGAGAGGGAGGGGGATGGAGGCCAGTGGAGGAGAGGGAGGGGGATGGAGGCCAGTGGAGGAGAGGGAGGGGGATGGAGGCCAGTAGAGGAGAGGGAGGGGGATGGAGGACCAATGGAGGAGAGGGAGGGGGATGGAGGACCAGTGGAGGAGAGGGAGGGGGATGGAGGACCAGTGGAGGAGAGGGAGGGGGATGGAGGTCAGTGGAGGAGAGGGAGGGGGATGGAGGCCAGTGGAGGAGAGAGAGGGGGATGGAGGCCAGTGGAGGAGAGGGAGGGGGATGGAGGCCAGTGGAGGAGAGGGAGGGGGATGGAGGCCAGTGGAGGAGAGGGAGGGGGATGGAGGCCAGTGGAGGAGAGGGGGATGGAGGCCAGTAGAGGAGAGGGAGGGGGATGGAGGCCAGTAGAGGAGAGGGAGGGGGATGGAGGCCAGTGGAGGAGAGGGAGGGGGATGGAGGCCAGTGGAGGAGAGGGAGGGGATGGAGGCCAGTGGAGGAGAGGGAGGGGGATGGAGGCCAGTGGAGGAGAGGGAGGGGGATGGAGGACCAGTGGAGGAGAGGAGGGGGATGGAGGCCAGTGGAGGAGAGGGAGGGGGATGGAGGCCAGTGGAGGAGAGGGAGGGGGATGGAGGACCAGTGGAGGAGGAGAGGGGGATGGAGGCCAGTGGAGGAGAGGGAGGGGGATGGAGGCCAGTGGAGGAGAGGGAGGGGGATGGAGGACCAGTGGAGGAGGAGAGGGGGATGGAGGTCAGTAGAGGAGAGGGGGATGGAGGACCAGTGGAGGAGAGGGGGATGGAGGCCAGTGGAGGAGTGAGAGGGGATGGAGGCCAGTAGAGGAGTGAGAGGGGGATGGAGGCCAGCTCAGCTGTCTTAGTTGCACTGATTTCTCTCTCTTGCAGCTATGACAGTCTGACTTAAACAGCCGGGTGACCCTTTAACAGCCGGGTGACCCTTTAACAGCCGGGTGACCCTTTAACAGCCGGGTGACCCTTTAACAGCCGGGTGACCCTTTAACAGCCGGGTGACCCTTTAACAGCCGGGTGACCCTTTAACAGCCGGGTGACCCTTTAACAGCCGGGTGACCCTTTAACAGCCGGGTGACCCTTTTCTAGAACACAGAATTGCAAACTGTTTGTGCCAGGTACCAGCATGGCATGGTCTTCTCCTCTGGGGACTGCTTTGGGTCAAAATAATTCACAATCACTTTTTCTTTATAAAAAACAAAAATGTTACTTCAATTATGTTTACTTTAAATAAATAAATAATTAATTTACTTGGCTGCCTTCATGGTCTGTCTGTCCCCCTGCCTTTATTTATTTCTGTCTGTCTGTCTGTCTGTCTGTCTGTCTGTCTGTCTATCCATCCTCTTAAATGTAATGTAATGGCAAAATGTAGGTATCCACGTAAATAGACATACCCTAAACTAACTGCTATTCATGTGTAATTACATGATTCTGACATGCAAAAACTTGGTATACATAGAAAGAAGACATCTGGGAGACGATGAGGAAATCATCAGATAGGAGTTACATAGTTCAGAGTACACAAGATCAAGCACACACAAAATAACCATTTTTTATTTATCTTTCATTGACAAGCTATAAGTGAATTATTGATGAGTAGAGCTGGAAACACATCAGATGGCTTCCACAACATGTGAACAATATCAGAATAAAAAATGGGATTGATAGACCTAACAACTAGAAATGGGCAGATGTTTTAGTAAGTGGTGTCAGGTGTGGTCACGGGACGTTTCCAAGTGTCCCTAAACCTCTCCAAAGTGGCATATGTCTGTAAATTAGATAATTCCAGTGCTATTACATATTTGCAATCCCTAAATGCTATTTGTTCAGTATAGAAACACAATTTCTACCCATATCAACCTCACTCAAACATTGTGGTGGTGTTATGGGGTATCCAGGGTACATTCAAGTGTCCTTTCAACCTCTCCAAAGTGTCCGAATGTGGTAATTGCACTGTTTTTGCACACTGGATGTGCCTAAAAGTTATTGTTTACTATAAAAACTTAATTTCTACAACACCAACCTCTCTCAAACATTGTGGTGGTGTCAGGGGACATACAGGGGATATCCAAGTGTTTTCTTCATCCTCTCCAAAGTGCCTGAACGTTTAGCCTAGGCATATCCAATGTATTGGTCCCACATACAAATGAACTGTTTACAAAAACAATATAAAAGCAACAGATATACAGTACCAGTCAAAAGTTTGGACACACCTACTCATTCCAGGGTTTTTCTTTATTTTTACTATTTTCTATATTGTAGAATAATAGTGAAGACATCAAAACTATGAAATAACACATATGGAATCATGTGGTAACCAAAAAAGTGTTAAACAAATCAAAATATAATTTACATTTGAGATTTTTCAAATAGCCACCTTTTGCCTTGATGACAGCTTTGCACACTCTTCAACTAGTCTTGATACCTTTACCAGCCCTTAGTATTTACCTACCAACTAGTCGAAATCGTCGTTGTCCATATCGCTCCCCTGATCCGAGTCCGACTCCAGTATTTTACTCAAAGTTTCTATGTCGGTATACTTATTCATAACTGCTTTCTTTTTAGCTTCCTGTTCGATATTCTTAGTTTTTACAATTAGTTGCAACAAGAGAGGAGAAGCTGGTCTCACATAAGAAGGTAGAATGAAATCTGGCTGAGTTGAGGTCTTGTTGAGTCTCCGCTGCTGAACAGACAGAATGTGGAAAGGCTCAGTAAAACGAGTGTGCAGACCAGGTCTCAGGACAGCTCTAAGGACAGGTCTCAGACCAGGTCACAGGACAGCTCTAATAGTTTGGCTCAGACCAGGTCTCAGGACAGCTCTAATAGTTTGGCTCAGACCAGGTCTCAGGACAGCTCTAATAGTTTGGCTCAGACCAGGTCTCAGGACAGCTCTAATAGTTTGGCTCAGACCAGGTCTCAGGACAGCTCTAATAGTTTGGCTCAGACCAGGTCTCAGGACAGCTCTAATAGTTTGGCTCAGACCAGGTCTCAGGACAGCTCTAATAGTTTGGCTCAGACCAGGTCACAGGACAGCTCTAATAGTTTGGCTCAGACCAGGTCTCAGGACAGCTCTAATAGTTTGGCTCAGACCAGGTCTCAGGACAGCTCTAATAGTTTGGCTCAGACCAGGTCTCAGGACAGCTCTAATAGTTTGGCTCAGACCAGGTCTCAGGACAGCTCTAATAGTTTGGCTCAGACCAGGTCTCAGGACAGCTCTAATAGTTTGGCTCAGACCAGGTCACAGGACAGCTCTAATAGTTTGTCATCAGGAACCGGTGACGATCTGTGAGTCTCTTCAGTGCTGGTGAACGGATCACACATCCTCTGCTTTTCTGGGCTTGGATCAGATTGTTTGGTTGGTCAACTATTATTATTATTTTTTTTTATAGTCAGATGTGGATGCTTTTTTTTCTAAATGTCTGCGCATTTTTGATGGCTTCATAGCGTCGTTGCTGAGGCAGCTAGAGAGAGAGAGAGATTCTTGAAAGTCCAATATCTTGAAAACTTGACTGCTGACATGCAAATTATCTTGGGACTGTATCGACAATGAAAATAAATACCAAAATATCATTTTTGAGTGGATTTACCCTTTAACCCTATCTGACTTTCATTTTTCTGCATGTTCAGCCCTTATATTTTTTTGTTTTACCCCATATGTAACTCTGGGTTGTTGTTTTTATCGCACTGCTTTGCTTTATCTTGGCCAGGTCGCAGTTGTAAATGAGAACTTGTTCTCAACTGGCTTACCTGGTTAAATAAAGGTGGAAAACATTTTTCTTTTTTTATTTAGCCTCACAATTAAGTGTTTAACCATTTTATTTTCAGGACAACCAGGGCTACAAGTAGAATGCAAAATAATTTCACATAAATAGTTGCATTCATGAGTTTTACTGACAAATGTCAATAAATAAATAAGGTCCGCCAAAGCAAAAACCTGATAAAATGAATTTATTTAAAGTAGAGAAATTGTTTGCTCACTAGGAAATTAATATCCAACTAGTCAGTGACAATTGTGTGAAGTTTGTGATAGCAACTATGTGACCTTATTTTAGTATTTTAGACACTATAGTGCATTGTAAAGTATTCATCCCCCTTGGCGTTTTTCCTATTTTGTTGCATTACAACCTGTAATTTAAATGGATTTTTATTTGGATTTCATGTCATGAACATACACAAAATAGTCCAAATTGGTGAAGTGAAATGAAAAAAATAACTTGTTTCAAAAAAAAAGAAAAGTATGTATTCACCCCCTTTGCTATGAAGCCCCTAAATAAGATCTGGTGCAACTAATTACCTTCAGAATTCACATAATTAGTTAAATAAAGTCCACCTGTGTGCAATCTAAGTGTCACATGATCTCAGTATATATACACCTGTTCTGAAAGGCCCCAGACTCTGCAACACCACTAAGCAAGGGGCACCACCAAGCAAGCGGCACCATGAAGACCAAGGAGCTCTCCAAACAGGTCAGGGACAAAGTTGTGGAGAAGTACAGATCAGGGTTGGGTTATAAAAAAATATCAGAAACTTTGAACATCCCACGGAGCACCATTAAATCCATTATAAAAAAATTGAAAGAATATGGCACCACAACAAACCTGCCAAGAGAGGGCCGCCCACCAAAACTCACAGACCAGGCAAGGAGGGTGTGGTGAATGATGGACGGAGTCAGGCGCAGGAGTAAAATAACCGGATGCAGATTTATTCCTTCCAGACATACAATGCGCCTACAACGGCAATCGAAACAGGTACAGGGGAAACAATCCTCCCTGACCAAACACAGTCTCAGAAAATACAATAAATGTAATGACACAGGGGGAAATCAACCCTGGCAAAATAAATGAGAGAGTATCTCAACTGAGCTACTCCTACCACATAGAACAATTACTCACAAAGACAAGGGGGCAGAGGGAACACTTATACACATACGAATTAGGGGATGAGCACCAGGTGTGTGTGATTGACAAGACATGACAAATGGAGTGATGAGAATGGGAGCGGCAGTAGCTAGTAAGACGGTGACGACGAACGCCGAAACCTGCCCGAACAAGGAGGGGAGGCAGCTTCGGCGGAAGTCGTGACAGAGGGCATTAATCATAGAGGCAACAAAGAGACCAAAGATAACCCTGAAGGAGCTGCAAAGCTCCACAGCGGAGATTGGAGTATCTGTCCATAGGACCACTTTAAGCCGTACACTCCACAGAGCTGGGCTTTACGGAAGAGTGGCCAGAAAAAAGACATTGCTTAAAGAAAAAAAGAATGTTTTTTTTGTCTTATTTGTTGTTTGTTTCACAAGAAAAAATATTTTGCATCTTCAAAGTGGTAGGCATGTTGTGTAAATCAAATGATACCAAAAAATTTTTTAATGCAATTTTAATTCCAGGTTGTAAGGCAACAAAATAGGAAAAATGCCAAGGGGGGTGAATACTTTGGCAAGCCACTGTATGTCCTGGGATTTCCAAGGCTCTTCTATGTAGAAGAACCCCTTACAGTATTATAGACACTCCCATGATCTTCTATGTAGAAGCGCTTCTATCTTACAGTATTATAGACACTATGTCCTGGGATTTCCCAGGCTCTTCATTACAGTCTAACGACTGTTGTGTAGCCTGTGAGCATCATAGAGCGAAACATGTTACATGTCCGTGTTCGTGAGAGTCTCAGCTTTTTATAGATAGCTTTAATGTGTAGCTCAAAACAATTGGACTCTACAGAAATGTTTGTAAAAAGACCCGGCCCAGAGCCCCTTCGGAATCCGCCCTTGTCTCACAAACACAGCTTTAGCTCAGCCCCCGTTAATCACACAGACTAACGGTTGGTATCTATGGATGCAGAAGAAAAATAATCCAATGGTATAATCCAGTGGTACAGAAGTCTGTAGCTCAAATACACAATGTTTAAAAAGGGATGGAAGTCCAAAACGCACCGGCGTTACGGTGGGACTCATTGGGTTAACAATAACTATTCTGGAATACATGATTGATCTGTTGTGTTGTCATTACAAGCTAACAATTGTTTTAATTGACCTGGAAGTCCTAGCAGCTTAGAATACTATTTGATTACTGTTGATTAACCTAAGTCACCAGCCTATCACTGTAAAAAAATTATAATTGTTGTTTTAACTTATTATTTCCAGTCACAAAGTTGCATGTCCTTTTTCAAGTTATACAAACTTAAATGATCAAGTTTACTGTCATGTTCAGTAGACTTTATATACATTGACTAAAACAACTTCCAAGAAGTGTGAAGTCACTTCAAAATAGAGGCTAGTATCTCTAATAAAGCCTAAATTGATTCAACTATAAATAGTAGGTTATACTGACAAAGTGTAAAGTTGACTTTCTTTTATGAGTCAAAGTACTCATAATTTGGTGTTAGTTAGGATAACTCTACATTTTAAGTTGACATAACTCAAATTGGAATTGATTCAACTAGGAACAGTAGGTTATACTGACAAATGGTGAAAATAACTAAACTATATTTTATAAGTCAAAATAAATTTGGTGAATGTTAGTATAACTTGAACATTTAATTTTTTATAACTTGATAAAGGCCATGCAACTTTGTGACTGCAAATAATAAGTTGAAACAACAAATAAGTGTATTGGTGCAATGCTTAGGGTGTTTGCCTTCACAGTTTGCTTCCCTGCCCTTGTTAGTGTTGTTGGTCTTGGCTTAATGTTCCAGTCGGTAGCTAGCTAGCACTCACTCAAATGGCTGCTAGCACCGTCATGAAAAGGGTCCTCAGGGAAGCCCTACAATATTACGTTTTACTAAGTAGTGAGAACGCTCTGGAGCAGGCAATTTAGAAAAGTGATCTTTAGCCATGTTGTACTTTTCTTAAATGTAGTTTTACAATTTACTAAAACAAGCAGACAACAAGATAATTGCGTTTTAAAAAGGTCAAGTTGTTGCTGTGAGCCAATTGGATAACCTAATTAACCACAGGTTGTTTTCCCCACAGGCGGGCAGGGCTGGGACGTTCTGTCTAATAGAGTCATAATACCCATAAAGCCTAGCGGTCAAACAGGGAAATGGCTCCAATAGTTTTTCCACCATTCATTTTTCCCATATGGGGATTTTAGAAACACTTAAAATAAGGTCTGTGTTTCATGTAGGCTTACTCTGGCGTGACGTTTTGATAACCGTGTAAATCTCTCTAGGACAATGTGACTTTTATCAATATATTCCCCCATATTTACCCCCAACAAATGACATTTTAATTAGCTGCTAATTTGGCTATTATACAGAACTACAGATGCCATGATGATCTGGACGAGACTGCTGAATCAAGACAAAGGAAAGAATCTCTGGCTTAACTATCTAATGTCAGTTAAATATAGTAATTAATAAATTGGCTAAATGTCTTTAAATTGACTTGTTAGCAAGGGTGCCTGCTAGAAATGATGTGCAGGAGCTTGCAGGGATTTGTAGTCTTGCATGATGTCTACTTTGATGCTAATTAGCATTTTCGAATCTGAGAGTAAATAGGGCCCAATATATTGATAAGTCACCTTGTCCGAGAGAGATTTACACGGTTATCAAAACGTCCCGTCAGGGTAAGCCCATGAGAAAATTAATGGTGGGAAAAACGATTGGAACCATTTCCCTGTTTGACCGCTAGGTTTTATGGGTATTATGACACCTCCAATGTGGGGCTCTATGCCAACTGGGACTAACATGCTGACCAAACTAGTGGCATTGCATGCTCAAGTATTGCAAAATAAATGTTATTCAATCATTTCATCCAAACGTGTTGTGCACGTCAACGAGCATCTGCATCAGTGGAGGCTCCTCAGAGAAGGAAGAGGAGGACCATCCTCCTCAGTGAATTTCATAAAAATGAAAATGGTCAAACATGGAAAAAGTTATCCTTTTTAGATCAAACTATACTAAATGTAATATGTCACCAAATAATTGATTAAAACACACTATTTTGCAAAGAAGGTCTACAGTAGCCTCAACAGCACTATGTAGGGTAACACCATGGTGTAGCCGGAGGACAGCTAGCGTCTGTCCTCCTCTGGGTACATTGACTTCAATACAAAACCTAGGAGGCTCATGGTTCTCACCCCCTTCCATAGACTTACACATTAATTATGACAACTTCCGGAGGACATCCTCCAGCCTATCAGAGCAGCATGAACTGACATGTTGTCCACCCAATTAAAGGATCAGATAATTAATCTAGTACTGAAAGCATAAACTATAGCTAGCTAGCACTGCAGTGTATAAAATGTGGTGAGTGGTTGACTCAGAGAGAGAAAGACAGTTGAACAGATTTGAACAAATTAATTTATTCAAAAATGAAGGAGAAGCAAGAGAGAAAGAGAGAGAGAGAGAGATTTAGTATTTTGTTTTCACTTTCAGTTTCACTTACTTAGCTAGCAAATGCAGCTGGCTAGTTTAGCCTACTCAAACACCTGGCTCAAACAGAGGGATGCTATGTTAGCTAGCTGGCTATGACTTTTTAACACAACACTGGAACTCTTCCAATTTAAGGTAAGCTTTTGGTATTACTAATGTATTGCCACCGGGGCCCGCCGGTGTAACTGCTTACTGCATGATTATAGCGGGTTTACTAACGCGTTAGTTCTATTTGATATGCTGACTCTGACCTTACTTTAGCTAATATGGTGACAACGATGTAGGCTGTGTGTAGTGGTTTGGCTTGGAAAGGTTTTTTCGCCTGGTCACATACAGCTGATGTGTTATGCATTGAAGTCCACAAACCAAGGGAAGAGGTGAGATTAGGAGAGCATGCGATAAGGAATACAACGTGGCTGCTATGAAAGTGAACAGTGTTGACGCGTGATCAGGGGTGTATTCATTCTGCCGATTCTGTTGAAAAACGTTTCTTAAACGGAAGCAAACGGAAACAAAACGGGGATAAACATACCTGAATTTGTCCAATAGAAACTCTCGTTTGCAACTGTTGGACTAATGATTACACCCTGGTATTGAATGCAGTGGTGGTCAGTGCCATTTAAGATGAGGGAAGACCTTTTTTTTTTGGGATGAGCATGGCCTTATTTCTATTACAGCATATTGGATGACTCTCATTCATATTCCATTCACCCAGTTCAATGTAACAGTGATAGGTTTAGGCTACTACATGATACTCACATGTTCCCTATACCCATCATGAGGTTGCTACAACCTAGCCTATGAATGAGAGTTTACAACGTAGGCGCACACAGGCCGAGAGACAAATTTCAGGTGACTGACAGTGACATTCAATACCGCCTTGCACACTCTTGCCAGCAAGCTAGCTAGCTAAATGTCCATGAATGTTTCATATGTATTTCGACCTGTCCCCACATTAATATAGCTGGTTCAGAGTTATTTTTGATATTTCAACCTGCCTGTCCTGAAAGCGTCTGGTGTGGACGGACAAAGTCAACATGTGTCGGTGTAGTCGGTAACAAGATGGAATGATAGTGCCATAATTCTGGAAACAAATGAAAACAGATCCAGAGATGTAATTTGAGCCATAAATGCAGATTCGACAGTTCTAACAGTAAAGTATTGTTTAACATTTACATTTTAGTCATTTAGCAGACGCTCTTATCCAGAGCGACTTACAGGAGCAATTAGGGTTAAGTGCCTTGCTTAAGGGCACATCGACAGATTTTTCACCTAGTCGGCTCAGGGATTAGAACCAGCGACCTTTCGGTTACTGGCACAACGCTCTTACCCACTAAGCTACCTGCCGCAACCTAATGCTTTTATTTATAACTATGGAAAGATGTACCTCACTGCTTATTCTGCTCATTTAGCATTTATAAAAAAAATATTGGTTTACAAATACAAGTCAACAGGTGTTTGTTTGTGGATAGTGAATTACATTTAGCTTAGTGGTTAAGAGCGTTGTGCCAGTCGCTGGTTCTAATCCCCAAGCCGACTAGGTGAAAAATCTGTCGATGTGCCCTTGAGCAAGGCACTTAACCCTAATTGCTCCTGTAAGTCGCTCTGGATAAGAGCGTCTGCTAAACTGTTGTGGTTCTCTGTAGCTCAACTTGTAACGCCAGGGTAGTGGGTTCGATCCCCGGGACCACCCATACACAAAAATGTATGCACGCATGACTGTAAGTCGCTTTGGATAAAAGCGTCTGCTAAATGGCATATTAAAATGACAAAAATAAAAAATAAAAACATGTATTGATCATGGGGGTGGGGGGCATTGGAGGCTACTATCACATGTAAGGTGCCATAAAATCAACACGCCCATTAGAACGCTGTTGTGTAAAAGAATGTTTCCGAAATTCTACTCGGCTTGTGTGACGTCACCATGACAACGGTCGGACACTAGGCTACACTCCAGAGAAGAAGGAGACCGGAGACCGGAGACCGGAGACAGGGAGGGCTCAAATCGGTGCTACGGTCGGACACTAGGCTACACTCCAGAGACCGGAGACCGGAGACAGGGAGGGCTCAAATCGGTGCTACGGTCGGACACTAGGCTACACTCCAGAGAAGACGGAGACCGGAGACCGGAGACCGGGCGCTACTCCCCGTGCTGCAAAGCAAGCAGGGCTCAAATCGGTGCTAAATCCGACCGTGAGTAGCCTACAGAACACCCGCATCGTTTCTATCTCCTTTCAACTTTAGGCCACCTACTTTTCTGACATTAGCTAAATTCGAAATCTTTAGTTTAGCTAATTTTGAACAGGATTACTAGGCCTGCTAATATAATCACTTTTTGTTGAAGTTCTAATACCTATTTAAAAGTGTAGAAGCCCAATTGTATAAATGGACGCTCCACCCCTGTGTAGGGTTACCGACCTCTCCGTGGAACGTGACACCAGTGAACTCTGCAGGTGAGGTAACCGGTGATCATATAGCCGATTCACAGTTATAACAATAACAAAGTACAAACCTGCCACTGTTTTGAGAAACAGCTGTGTGCTGGGGCTTTAGAAATGTAACCCGCTCTCAAATGCATGGACAGAGAATTGGATGAAAGGAATGTCCGTCCATGATATCGACGTTATAGTTTAACCATGCTGGGATGCTATACAGGGGTTCGTTTTACAAATAATGGAGCAAAACAAGCTTATATTTGGGGTTCTGATGGGGTACAACAGTTGAACTAAGGTCATATGTTATATTCTTCAACAAACCAATGTGGATATATGATGAATTGCAATCCAACCTTTGAAAAATACAATAGGAATATCTAAGCCAAATCATTATTCTCTGCCTATCATTCTTGGGGAAAGTTCAGTGTGCCAAACAAGGCTATCTGTAGTGGGCGGTTCCAAACAATGTCCCAACGTTCTAAAGTAACCACTTCTTTAGATGTTTTTACTGGCACGGTTCCAACTCATTTCCCCATTTCCCCATAGAGGACATATAGAGGGCTCATTTCCCCATTTCCCCATAGAGGACATATAGAGGACTCATTTCCCCATTTCCCCATAGAGGACATATAGAGGACTCATTTCCCCATAGAGGACATATAGAGGACTCATTTCCCCATTTCCCCATAGAGGACATATAGAGGACTCATTTCCCCATAGAGGACATATAGAGGACTCATTTCTCCATTTCCCCATAGAGGACATATAGAGGACTCATTTCCCCATTTCTCCATAGAGGACATATAGAGGACTCATTTCCCCATAGAGGACATATAGAGGACTCATTTCCCCATAGAGGACATATAGAGGACTCATTTCCCCATAGAGGACATATAGAGGACTCATTTCCCCATTTCCCCATAGAGGACATATAGAGGACTCATTTCCCCATAGAGGACATATAGAGGACTCATTTCCCCATTTCCCCATAGAGGACATATAGAGGACTCATTTCTCCATTTCCCCATAGAGGACATATAGAGGACTCATTTCCCCATTTCTCCATAGAGGACATATAGAGGACTCATTTCCCCATAGAGGACATATAGAGGACTCATTTCCCCATAGAGGACATATAGAGGACTCATTTCCCCATAGAGGACATATAGAGGACTCATTTCCCCATTTCCCCATAGAGGACATATAGAGGACTCATTTCCCCATAGAGGACATATAGAGGACTCATTTCCCCATTTCCCCATAGAGGACATATAGAGGACTCATTTCTCCATTTCCCCATAGAGGACATATAGAGGGCTCATTTCCCCATTTCTCCATAGAGGACATATAGAGGACTCATTTCCCCATAGAGGACATATAGAGGACTCATTTCCCCATAGAGGACATATAGAGGACTCATTTCCCCATAGAGGACATATAGAGGACTCATTTCCCCATAGAGGACATATAGAGGACTCATTTCCCCATAGAGGACATATAGAGGACTCATTTCCCCATTTCCCCATAGAGGACTCATTTCCCCATTTCCCCATAGAGGACATATAGAGGACTCATTTCCCCATAGAGGACATATAGAGGACACTTGAGTTATTGTTTCTTGTTCAAAATTCAAATGTTATTTCTTAGTCACAAAAGGTCCAGGTTTGTCAAACAGATTCCAGTTTAATGAAGGGTAAAACAAAGCAATATATTCCTTGTGTTATAACAGGTTCCAAGATGGTAAGGATGTCAAAAGATACAAAAAAATGCTTGAAATAAAACAAGATCAATTAAGTGGGTTGTTTCTCTTAGGCGTCTTCTAACTAACCACAGGCTTGTACTCAAAAATAAAATAAAAAAATAAAATAAATATAATTATTGTAAAATTGACTGTGTCCATAAGGTGTAGATAGTAAGTATAGGCTGGAAGTAGAGGCCTAAGCATTGTTGTTCACTAATTTACCCCAAGTAGGGAAAGGATGTCGGGGTTGAAAAGTAATAAAGGGGAGTATATATATAAAAAAACATGGGGGATTGGAAGTGATGCAGACAATTACATTGATAGAAGTTACAATCTATCTGCAATATTAAGCTGATCTACCCACATTAAAATAATAATAAAATAAATAAAAATAAAAGGCTTGTACTCGTTCCAATCATGCTCTAACTCCATCTTTACCCATAACCCCCCTGTATGCTACGCTGCAGGTAAACCCAAAAGGTCTCACAATAACAATAAAAGGGGTTCTAATATACATAATTAACATAACAACAGTTTCCGTACATTTCTATACATATTAAGTATTTTTTTCTATACAGTTCTATATACTTTCAAACATTTCTTCCCTTTATCCAAAATGTCTCTAACACACATCATTGTGAAGCAGGAAGCAAACAATTACAACCATTTCTAATTTCAAAAAGAAAATGACAATAACACTTAATACGTTATACCTGAGTTCAGCGTGTTCTTCGTGTGAGTGAATTGTGGATCTTCATGTACATGCATTTGAAACTTCATAAAATCGGATGCAAGTATGTGTATCTGTGTTCTTTTTTTAAAATTGAGTATTTTATTAAAACAACAACAATACAATTTATTTGGCTGAAAGGGAAAAGAGTGGGTTAAGACTGGAACTAGGGCGTCAGGTCAGTTAGTCAAAGTGGTGTTTAGTCACTGTCTTTCAGTAAAGTCTTAGATCTAGTTCTTATGATAGCGGGAAGGTTCCATTCCAAAGAGTCCCTTGTTCCGTTCAGGATTTGTCCTGCATATTGATCATATTCATGTTTTCTCTGTTGATGGTTTGTCAGCTCCAATAGCTGCTTCGGAGTTCTTCATTCCTGTTTCCTTCAAACGTTGACTGACGTTTGTCCTGGTTCGTTTCTTTAGTTTTTGTTCCTTTCCTTACCCAGCTGTAGCGATGGGTTTGTTTTTGTTCCTTTCCTTACCCAGCCGTAGCGATGGGTTATTGTTGATTGTCATGAGTGTGGCGCCCACCGGCCCCAGTGTGGCCAAGTGTCTCCTGTGAGACCAGAATCAAATCAAATGTTATTGGTCACATACACATATTTAGCAGATGTTATTGCGGGTGTAGTGAAATTCTTGTGTTCACAGCACTGTTCACAGTTTCTTCTAACTCCTGTGAGACCAGAGCACTGTTCACTGTTTCTTCCTTCTCCTGTGAGACCAGAGCACTGCTCACTGTTTCTTGTTTCTCCTGTGAGACCAGAGCACTGCTCACTGTTGTTTCTTCTTTCTCTCTCTCTGTAGATCCATCTCCTTTCTTGGCTTCTTTAGTTTCGGTCTTCAAGTTTCAAAGTTAAGTTTAAAACACGTTTTAACGTTTCAACTTTATGAACATACCCATTGGCACTCACAACTTGACTTAATGTGAAGGAACTTGTCCATCAATTCCTTTGCGCGCGTGCATATTTACATTTTACATTTTAGTCATTTAGCAGACGCTCTTATCCAGAGCGACTCACATTACACTTTATTTTTATTTTTTCATACTGGCCCCCCGTGGGAATCGAACCCACAACCCTGGCGTTGCAAACGCCATGCTCTACATCCCTGCCGGCCATTCCCTCCCCTATATATGTGTATGTATGTATGTATATATTATATATGTAGTATAGTCCACTGTCAATGAGTATAGACAACCTGCTGCTCTGCTAGTCATCAGATGGGGTGAGGAGAGGAGGTAGGGGGTCCCCGTGGTAACTGGGTCCCCTGCCTTGATTGGATAACTGATTAGAGGGGCAAAAAACAACAATAACAAAAAACTTTTTTATTTTTTCATGGAACCACAGGATGTTCAAAATACAAAAGCCCCAGTGCTTTTTAATACGGCCCTGTGCGCGTGGGGCACAGCATTCAAAGCAAAGCAGAGCTGGGCCCGGTTTCCCAAAATATCTTAAGGCTAAGTTCCTCGTTAGAACCTTCGTAGGAGCATCGTTAAATCTCCGATCTGTTTCCCAAAAACCATCGTTAGTAAAGTTGCACTTGAAAACGCTCCTTATATATACAGACTACCTCAGACCACTCGTAGAAAAGCTAAGTGCTTTGTTAGATGCTTGTTTGCCCTTCCGTGTCACTTAATACACAGAACATCTCCGCTAAACATACAGAAGAATCAAGCTGTTTATCTGTCTCTCTGCGACTGCCTATAACTTAATACACAGAACATCTCCGCTAAACATACAGAAGAATCAAGCTGTTTATCTGTCTCTCTGCGACTGCCTATAACTTAATACACAGAACATCTCCGCTAAACATACAGAAGAATCAAGCTGTTTATCTGTCTCTCTGCGACTGCCTATAACTTAATACACAGAACATCTCCGCTAAACATACAGAAGAATCAAGCTGTTTATCTGTCTCTCTGCGACTGCCTATAACTTAATACACAGAACATCTCCGCTAAACATACAGAAGAATCAAGCTGTTTATCTGTCTCTCTGCGACTGCCTATAACTTAATACACAGAACATCTCCGCTAAACATACAGAAGAATCAAGCTGTTTATCTGTCTCTCTGCGACTGCCTATAACTTAATACACAGAACATCTCCGCTAAACATACAGAAGAATCAAGCTGTTTATCTGTCTCTCTGTGACTGCCTATAACTTAATACACAGAACATCTCCGCTAAACATACAGAAGAATCAAGCTGTTTATCTGTCTCTCTGCGACTGCCTATAACTTAATACACAGAACACCTCCGCTAAACATACAGAAGAATCAAGCTGTTTATCTGTCTCTCTGCGACTGCCTATAACTTAATACACAGAACATCTCCGCTAAACATACAGAAGAATCAAGCTGTTTATCTGTCTCTCTGCGACTGCCTATAACTTAATACACAGAACATCTCCGCTAAACATACAGAAGAATCAAGCTGTTTATCTGTCTCTCTGCGACTGCCTATAACTTAATACACAGAACATCTCCGCTAAACATACAGAAGAATCAAGCTGTTTATCTGTCTCTCTGCGACTGCCTATAACTTAATCCACAGAACATCTCCGCTAAACATACAGATGAATCAAGCTGTTTATCTGTCTCTCTGCGACTGCCTATAACTTAATACACAGAACATCTCCGCTAAACATACAGAAGAATCAAGCTGTTTATCTGTCTCTCTGCGACTGCCTATAACTTAATACACAGAACATCTCCGCTAAACATACAGAAGAATCAAGCTGTTTATCTGTCTCTCTGCGACTGCCTATAACTTAATACACAGAACACCTCCGCTAAACATACAGAAGAATCAAGCTGTTTATCTGTCTCTCTGCGACTGCCTATAACTTAATACACAGAACATCTCCGCTAAACATACAGAAGAATCAAGCTGTTTATCTGTCTCTCTGCGACTGCCTATAACTTAATACACAGAACATCTCCGCTAAACATACAGAAGAATCAAGCTGTTTATCTGTCTCTCTGCGACTCCCTATAACTTAATACACAGAACATCTCCGCTAAACATACAGAAGAATCAAGCTGTTTATCTGTCTCTCTGCGACTGCCTATAACTTAATCCACAGAACATCTCCGCTAAACATACAGATGAATCAAGCTGTTTATCTGTCTCTCTGCGACTGCCTATAACTTAATACACAGAACATCTCCGCTAAACATACAGAAGAATCAAGCTGTTTATCTGTCTCTCTGCGACTGCCTATAACTTAATACACAGAACATCTCCGCTAAACATACAGAAGAATCAAGCTGTTTATCTGTCTCTCTGCGACTGCCTATAACTTAATACACAGAACATCTCCGCTAAACATACAGAAGAATCAAGCTGTTTATCTGTCTCTCTGCGACTGCCTATAACTTAATACACAGAACATCTCCGCTAAACATACAGAAGAATCAAGCTGTTTATCTGTCTCTCTGCGACTGCCTATAACTTAATACACAGAACATCTCCGCTAAACATACAGAAGAATCAAGCTGTTTATCTGTCTCTCTGCGACTGCCTATAACTTAATACACAGAACATCTCCGCTAAACATACAGAAGAATCAAGCTGTTTATCTGTCTCTCTGCGACTGCCTATAACTTAATACACAGAACATCTCCGCTAAACATGCAGAAGAATCAAGCTGTTTATCTGTCTCTCTGCGACTGCCTATAACTTTGGAACGAAGTTGACTACAAATACAAAGTTGTCAATGTCTTTGCAATTGATCAAGCGAAGGATACAAATATGATTGAAATGAAAACCGAGATAACTACATTACAAAATACTCTCAGTAGGGTTATAGGCTACAAAGGCCTGTATATTGAAATCCTATTGAAACCAATTTCATGTTCAGACTATTGAGTTATATTTGTAGGCTACACGGTCTGTAATTTGTTCCTCAATGTGCTGTATTTCATGATGTGTAACAACATGTGTGATAAATAAATCTGTGATTTAGTGCATTATTATAAGACAAGCATTAGAATAAGCTGCCTCAATATTTACAGCCATAAGCAAAATGTCTGTAACACCATCCATTCTACAGTCTATACCTGTAGAATGAAATATTACAATGGATTTATTTTATTCATTTGACATTTTGCAGGATGAAATCTCGTTGAGATTGATGTTCTGACTGGTATGGTCAAACAAACACACAACCACACACACACACGCGCATGCGCTTGTTTCTCGCTTCCGCATTGTCTCCGTGCTGCTGTGCTGTTTGCTGCTACTTGGCTACCTGCCAAACTATTCACGTTTTACTTTTAATAAACGTTTAATCAATCTCTGTGTTCAACAAATTTACCAACTTTTTAGTTTTGTCCTCACTCATCTTTTTTCGTTAAACTTTTTCACCCCGGACGTTTTATCCCGAGACAGAAGAGTCATTTTCCTGTGCGTTTTTGCTGCCAACTTTACTTTATTTTCCTTTTTTCCATCGCAACTTTTTTCCCTCATTCAACTTTTTCACTCCGGACGCTTTATCTGGACATGGTTCGTCAACATCTTCAACAGCCGAAGCTAAGTAGTAACATTAACATGATGTCTTCTAATTGCAGTCGCTGTACTCATAATATACAGGAGAACGATCGCCTTACGGCGAGAATAGCTGTGCTACAAGCCCAGCTTCAGACGCAATCGTTAGGCAAGGGTAATTTCAGTGTAGGAAAGGAAGAAACAGCGTCTGTGCCACCAGTAAGTACAGATAGTAACGTTAGTATAAATCCCCCGCACAGTCCCCGCAGCCGGACAACTTTCTCATGGCTTCTGGAGGGAAATACTGTTGGAATGATCAACCGGTGTCGCTCATTCAGCCGACAGAAACTTTCAACCGGTTTTCCCCATTATGTAGCGAGTCGGAGTCTGAGTCTGAGTCTTCTCTTGTCTCTACTCCTCCCGTTACGGGGTCTGAGACGCCGAAGGCTCCCACCATTAGCTCTGACAAATTGAAAACCCTAGTCATTGGCGACTCCATTACCCGCAGTATTAGACTTAAAACGAATCACCCAGCGATCATACACTGTTTACCAGGGGGCAGGGCTACCGACGTTAAGGCTAATCTAAAGATGGTGCTGGCTAAAGCTAAAACTGGCGAGTGTAGAGAGTATAGAGATATTGTTATCCACGTCGGCACCAACGATGTTAGGATGAAACAGTCAGAGGTCACCAAGTGCAACATAGCTTCAGCGTGTAAATCAGCTAGAAAGATGTGTCGGCATCGAGTAATTGTCTCTGGCCCCCTCCCAGTTAGGGGGAGTGACGAGCTCTACAGCAGAGTCTCAGCACTCAATCGCTGGTTGAAAACTGTTTTCTGCCCCTCCCAAAAGATAGAATTTGTAGATAATTGGCCCTCTTTCTGGGACTCACCCACAAACAGGACCAAGCCTGACCTGCTGATGAGGGACGGACTCCATCCTAGCTGGAGGGGTGCTCTCATCTTATCTACCAACATAGATAGGGCTCTAACTCCTCTAGCCCCACAGTGAAATAGGGTGCAGGCCAGGCAGCAGGCTGTTAGCCAACCTGCCAGCTTAGTGGAGTCTGCCAATAGCACAGTCAGTGTAGTCAGCTCAGCCATACCCATTGAGACCCATTGTCGGAAAGATATCAGTTTGTCTCTGTGAATGGTCTGTCCTCCGACAAATCAACTGTACATTTCGGTGTTCCTCAAGGTTCCGTTTTAGGACCACTATTGTTTTCACTATATATTTTACCTCTTGGGGATGTTATTCGAAAACATAATGTTAACTTTCACTGCTATGCGGATGACACACAGCTGTACATTGCAATGAAACATGGTGAAGCCCCAAAATTGCCCTCGCTAGAAGCCTGTGTTTCAGACATAAGGAAGTGGATGGCTGAAAACTTTCTACTTTTAAACTCGGACAAAACAGAGATGCTTGTTCTAGGTCCCAAGAAACAAAGAGATCTTCTGTTAAATCTGACAATTCATCTTGATGGTTGTAAAGTCGTCTCAAATAAAACTGTGAAGGACCTCGGCGTTACTCTTGACCCTGATCTCTCTTTTGACGAACATATCAAGACTGTTTCAAGGACAGCTTTTTTCCATCTACGTAACATTGCAAAAATCAGACATTTTCTGTCCAAAAATGATGCAGAAAAATTTATCCATGCATTTGTTACTTCTAGGTTAGACTACTGCAATGCTCTACTTTCCGGCTACCCGGATAAAGCACTAAATAAACTTCAGTTAGTGCTAAATACGGCTGCTAGAATCCTGACTAGAACCAAGAAATTTGATCATATTACTCCAGTGCTAGCTTCCCTACACTGGCTTCCTGTTAAGGCAAGGGCTGATTTCAAGGTTTTACTGTTAACCTATAAAGCGTTACATGGGCTTGCTCCTACCTATCTTTCCGAGTTGGTCCTGCCGTACATACCAATACGTACGCTACGGTCACAAGACGCAGGCCTCCCTAATTGTCCCTAGAATTTCTAAGCAAACAGCGGGAGGCAGGGCTTTCTCCTATAGATCTCCATTTTTATGGAACAGTTTGCCTACCCATGTGAGAGACGCAGACTCGGTCTCAACCTTTAAGTCTTTACTGAAGACTTATCTCTTCAGTAGGTCATATGATTGAGTGTAGTCTGGCCCAGGAGTGTGAAGGTGAACGGAAAGGCTCTGGAGCAACGAACAGCCCTTGCTGTCTCTGCCAGGCCGGTTCCCCTCTCTCCACTGGGGTTCTCTGCCTCTAACCCTGTTACAGGGGCTGAGTCACTGGCTTGCTGGTGCTCTTTCATGCCGTCCCTAGGAGGGGTGCTTCACTTGAGTGGGTTGAGTTACTGACGTGATCTTCCTGTCTGGGTTGGCGCCCCCCCTTGGTTTGTGCTGTGGTGGAGACCTCTGTGGGCTATACTCGGCCTTGTCTCAGGATTGTAAGTTGGTGGTTGAGGATATCCCTCTGGTGGTGCGGGGGCTGTGCTTTGGCAGAGTGGGTGGGGTTATATCCTTCCTGTTTGGCCCTGTCCGGGGTTTCTTCGGATGGGGCCACAGTGTCTCCGGACCGCTCCTGTCTCAGCCTCCAGTATTTATGCTGCAGTAGTTTATGTGTCGGGGGCTGGGGTTAGTTGGTTATACCTGGAGTACTTCTCCTGTCTTATCCAGTGTCCTGTGTGAATTTAAGTATGCTCTCTCTAATTCTCTCGTTCTCTCTTTCTCTCTGAGAACCTGAGCCCTAGGACCATACGTCAGGACTACCGGGCATGCTGACACCTTGCTGTCCCCAGTCCGCCTGGCCTTGCTGCTATTCCAGTTTCAACTGTTCTGCCTGCGGTTACGAAACCCCTACCTGTCCCAGACCTGCTGTTTTCAACTCTTAATGATCGGCTATGAAAAGCCAACTGAGAGACCTGAGCCCTAGGACCATACGTCGGGACTACCGGCCGTGGTGACTCCTTGCTGTCCCCAGTCCGCCTGGCCTTGCTGCTATTCCAGTTTCAACTGTTCTGCCTGCGGTTATGGAACCCCTACCTGTCCCAGACCTGCTGTTTTCAACTCTTAATGATCGGCTATGAAAAGCCAACTGAGATTTATTCCTGATTATTATTTGACCATGCTTGTCACTTATGAACATTTTTGAACATCTTGGCATGGTTCTGTTATAATCTCCACCCGGCACAGCCAGAAGAGGACTGGCCACCCCTCATAGCCTGGTTCCTCTCTAGGTTTCTTCCTAGGTTTTGGCCTTTCTAGGGAGTTTTTCCTAGCCACCGTGCTTCTACACCTGCATTACTAGCTGTTTGGGGTTTTAGGCTGGGTTTCTGTACAGCACTTCGAGATATTAGCTGATGTAAGAAGGGCTATATAAAATAAAATTGATTGATTGATTGATTGAATAGGATCTCTATGCCTTTCTATCAGGTGAACTATGTTAAACCGATTTTAATTTGGTTCTCATCCCAGACATGCCTCTTAAGAACAGGACAAGTGGTGCAGCCGGTCTGATCATGGTCCATACGCCTGCTCCTCTAGGTCTCCTCACATCTACGGTAAGACTATTGTGAGACTATTGTGAGACTACTGTGAGACTATTGTAAGAGTATTATAAGACTATTGTGAGACTATTGTAAGACTATTGCTATACTGTTGTAATACTATTGTAAGACTATTGTGAGACAATTGTAAGACTACTGTAAGATCATTGTGAGACTATTGTGAAACTATTGTGAGACCATTGTGAGACTATTGTGAGACTACTGTAAGACTATTGTAAGACTATTGTGAGGCTATTGTGAGGCTATTGTGAGACTATTGTGAGACTATTGTAAGACTATTGTGAGACTATTGTGTTTATTTTCTTTCTTTCTTTATATAATTTACATTTTGATGAAATGTCTTGAGATACACCATCTCGTTTTCAACAATCCCCCCAAAAGAAATGTTGGCAACTACTGTCTAATAATATGAATTAAGAAGAAGAAGAAGAAGAAATTACAACTTACAGTAACATAAAAAAAGTTGTTAATACATGTAAGTCAATAATGAACAGGTTCTAATTTACAACGAGGACCTGTCTAGTGGCAGAGACGACAGCAATATACTGTTGCTAACGGCAGGGCAGGGAAGCAAACTGTGAAGGCAAACACCCTTCGCATCGCACCAAGAGTTAACCCACTTGGTGGGAATTGTAGCGTATCTCAAATAGCAAGGATCGCTACAGTACTCTCAGTCATGCAGTACTCCCAAATGGCACCCTATTCAGGGGAATAGGCTCTGGTCAAAAGTAGTGCCGTCAGAAAGTTTGACCCCTTGACTTTTTCCACATTGTTGTGTCACAGCCTGAATTTGAAAATGTATTAATTAGTTTTTAGACATTTTTACAAATTAATAAAAAATGAAAAGCTGAAATGTCTTGAGTCAATAAGTATTCAACCCGTTTTGTTATGGCAAGCCTAAATAAGTTCAGGAGTAAGAATTTGCTTACCAAGTCACATAATGAGTTGCATTGACTCAGTCTGTGTACAATAATAGTGGTTAACATGATTTTGGAATGATTACCCCATCTCTGTACCCCACACATACAATTATCTGTAAGGTCCCTTAGTCTAGTAGTGAATTACAAGCACAGATTCAACCACAAAGACCAGGGAGGTTTTCCAATCTCGCAAAGAAAAGCACCTATTGGTAAAAAGCAGACACTGTTGGATGGTGTATCAATACACCCAGTCACCACAAAGATACAGGCGTCCTTCCTAACTCAGTTGCCGGAGAGGAAGGAAACCACTCAGGGATTTCACCATGAGGCCAATGGTGACTTTAAAATAGTTACAGCGTTTTAATGGCTGTAATAGGAAACTGAAAATCGATCAACAACATTGTAGTTACTCCACAATACTAAACTAAAGGACAGAAGGAAAAGATGCATCCTGTTTGCAACAAGCCACTATTGTAATACTGCAAAAATTGTCCAGAATACAAAGCGTTATACTTGGGGCAAATCCAACACAACACATCACTGAGTACCACTCGTCATATTTTCAAGCATGGTGGTGGCTGCATCATGTTATGAGTATGCTTGTCATCAGCAAGGACTAGGGAGTTTTTTTTAGGATAAAAATAAATGAAATAGAGCTAAGCACAGGGAAAATCCTGTTCAGTCTGCTTTCCAACAGACACTGGGAGAGAAATTCACCTTCCAGCAGGACAATAACCTAAAACACAAGGCCAAATATACACTGGAGTTGCTTACCAAGACGACATTGAATGTTCCTGAGTGGCCGAGTTACAGTTTTGACTTAAATCAGCTTTAAAATCTACGGCAAGACTTGAAAATGGCTGTCTAGCAATGATCAACATCCAACTTGACAGAGCTTGAAGAGTTTAAAAAATAATAATGGGCAAATATTGTACAATCCAGGTGTGGAAAGTTCTTAGAGATTTACACAGAAAGACTCCCAGCTGTAATGGCTGCCAAAGGGGACACTATGGTATTTTAACGATGGTAAATCTAAGGGCAGGCGGTGGCGCTGTAGGTTCAGGGGCAGGCGGTGGCGCTGTAGGTTCAGGGCAGGCGGTAGCGCTGTAGGTTCAGGGCAGGCGGTGGCGCTGTAGGTTCGGGGCAGGCGGTGGCGCTGTAGGTTCAGGGCAGGCGATGGCGCTGTAGGTTCAGGGCAGGCGGTGGCGCTGTAGGTTCAGGGCAGGCGGTGGCGCTGTAGGTTCAGGGCAGGCGGTGGCGCTGTAGGTTCAGGGCAGGCGGTGGCGCTGTAGGGGCAGGCGGTGGCGCTGTAGGTTCAGGGCAGGCGGTGGCGCAGTAGGTTCAGGGCAGGCGGTGGCGCTGTAGGTTCAGGGCAGGCGGTGGCGCTGTAGGTTCAGGGCAGGCGGTGGCGCTGTAGGTTCAGGGCAGGCGGTGGCGCTGTAGGTTCAGGGCAGGCGGTGGCGCTGTAGGTTCAGGGCAGGCGGTGGCGCTGTAGGTTCAGGGCAGGCGGTGGCGCTGTAGGTTCAGGGGCAGGCGGTGGCGCTGTAGGTTCAGGGCTGGCGGTGGCGCTGTAGGTTCGGGGCAGGCGGTGGCGCTGTAGGTTCAGGGGCAGGCGGTAGCGCTGTAGGTTCAGGGCAGGCGGTGGCGCTGTAGGTTCAGGGCAGGCGGTGGCGCTGTAGGTTCGGGGCAGGCGGTGGCGCTGTAGGTTCAGGGCAGGCGGTGGCGCTGTAGGTTCAGGGCAGGCGGTGGCGCTGTAGGTTCAGGGGCAGGCGGTAGCGCTGTAGGTTCAGGGCAGGCGGTGGCGCTGTAGGTTCGGGGCAGGCAGTAGCGCTGTAGGTTCAGGGCAGGCGGTGGCGCTGTAGGTTCAGGGGCAGGCGGTGGCGCTGTGGGTTCGGGGCAGGCGGTGGCGCTGTAGGTTCGGGGCAGGCGGTGGCGCTGTAGGTTCAGGGCAGGCGGTAGCGCTGTAGGTTCAGGGGCAGGCGGTGGCGCTGTAGGTTCAGGGGCAGGCGGTAGCGCTGTAGGTTCGGGGCAGGCGGTGGCGCTGTAGGTTCGGGGCAGGCGGTAGCGCTGTAGGTTCAGGGCAGGCGGTGGCGCTGTAGGTTCAGGGCAGGCGGTGGCGCTGTAGGTTCAGGGGCAGGCGGTGGCGCTGTAGGTTCGGGGCAGGCGGTGGCGCTGTAGGTTCGGGGCAGGCGGTGGCGCTGTAGGTTCAGGGGCAGGCGGTGGCGCTGTAGGTTCGGGGCAGGCGGTGGCGCTGTAGGTTCAGGGCAGGCGGTGGCGCTGTAGGTTCAGGGCAGGCGGTGGCGCTGTAGGTTCGGGGCAGGCGGTGGCGCTGTAGGTTCAGGGCAGGCGGTGGCGCTGTAGGTTCAGGGCAGGCGGTGGCGCTGTAGGTTCAGGGGCAGGCGGTAGCGCTGTAGGTTCAGGGCAGGCGGTGGCGCTGTAGGTTCAGGGGCAGGCGGTGGCGCTGTAGGTTCAGGGCAGAAGGTAGCGCTGTAGGTTCAGGGCAGGCGGTGGCGCTGTAGGTTCGGGGCAGGCGGTGGCGCTGTAGGTTCGGGGCAGGCGGTGGCGCTGTAGGTTCAGGGCAGGCGGTAGCGCTGTAGGTTCGGGGCAGGCGGTGGCGCTGTAGGTTCAGGGCAGGCGGTAGCGCTGTAGGTTCAGGGCAGGCGGTGGCGCTGTAGGTTCAGGGGGGTGTCAGAGACATTGGAGCTATTATCACTATCACAATTACCGGTGCACTTGCTGGCGTTGGCGTGAAAGGGCTGGGTTATCGGTGCGGCGTGAAAGGGCTGGGTTTTGGCGTGAAAGGGCTGGGTTATCGGTGCGGCGTGAAAGGGCTGGGTTTTGATGAATAATTAAGTTGTGGGTGTGTCGAGGCTCACTGGCCAATCAATAACATGCTCCGTGTATTGCCTTGGAATCAACTCCAATTCCAATGTTAGTCCGTTATAGTTTGTTAAATGGCTTACAGAAACTAAATAACAAAATGTAGACCTGTCTTTGCTAAATACCTTAACTTGGACCCATTTGCAGTCCACATTGTCCTAAGTAATTGCATGGCTTCAGTAGCATTCACACTGATATAGGGGCTAGGCCTACTATCAATTGCATTATGGCTGAGCATGGACATGCCAAACATTGTCTATAAGCAAGGTTAAATGAATTATTGATAAGGCTTAAAAAGAGAACTAATAATTCTAATCAAATTCTAAACAAAACAAAACAACAACTTGTTTTAAATAGTCACACTTACAGACGCCATCTTTTCTCCCCGTGGGCCATATAATATTACAACAACGCAGACTGTAGAGGGTTTTACGCAGACTATAGAGGGTTTTACGCAGACTAGAGAGGGTTTTACGCAGACTATAGAGGGTTTTTACGCAGACTATAGAGGGTTTTACGCAGACTATAGAGGGTTTTTACGCAGACTATAGAGGGTTTTACGCAGACTATAGAGGGTTTTACGCAGACTATAGAGGGTTTTACGCAGACTATAGAGGGTTTTACGCAGACTATAGAGGGTTTTACGCAGACTAGAGAGGGTTTTACGCAGACTATAGAGGGTTTTTACGCAGACTATAGAGGGTTTTACGCAGACTATAGAGGGTTTTTACGCAGACTATAGAGGGTTTTACGCAGACTATAGAGGGTTTTACGGAGACTATAGAGGGTTTTACGCAGACTATAGAGGGTTTTACGGAGACTATAGAGGGTTTTACGCAGACTATAGAGGTTTTACGCAGACTATAGAGGGTTTTACGGAGACTATAGAGGGTTTTACTGAGACTATAGAGGGTTTTACGCAGACTATAGAGGGTTTTACGAGACTATAGAGGGTTTTACGGAGACTATAGAGGGTTTTACGGAGACTATAGAGGGTTTTACGCAGACTATAGAGGGTTTTACGGAGACTATAGAGGGTTTTACGCAGACTATAGAGGGTTTTACGGAGACTATAGAGGGTTTTACGCAGACTATAGAGGGTTTTACGCAGACTATAGAGGGTTTTACGGAGACTATAGAGGGTTTTACGGAGACTATAGAGGGTTTTACGCAGACTATAGAGGGTTTTACGGAGACTATAGAGGGTTTTACGGAGACTATAGAGGGTTTTACGCAGACTATAGAGGGTTTTACGGAGACTATAGAGGGTTTTACGCAGACTATAGAGGGTTTTACGCAGACTATAGAGGGTTTTACGCAGACTATAGAGGGTTTTACGGAGACTATAGAGGGTTTTACGCAGACTATAGAGGGTTTTACGGAGACTATAGAGGGTTTTACGGAGACTATAGAGGGTTTTACGCAGACTATAGAGGGTTTTACGGAGACTATAGAGGGTTTTACGGAGACTATAGAGGGTTTTACGGAGACTATAGAGGGTTTTACGGAGACTATAGAGGGTTTTACGCAGACTATAGAGGGTTTTACGCAGACTATAGAGGGTTTTACGCAGACTATAGAGGGTTTTACGCAGACTATAGAGGGTTTTACGCAGACTATAGAGGGTTTTACGCAGACTATAGAGGGTTTTACGCAGACTATAGAGGGTTTTACGCAGACTATAGAGGGTTTTACGGAGACTATAGAGGGTTTTACGCAGACTGTAGAGGGTTTTACGGAGACTATAGAGGGTTTTACGCAGACTAGAGAGGGTTTTACGCAGACTAGAGAGGGTTTTACGCAGACTATAGAGGGTTTTACGCAGACTAGAGAGGGTTTTACGCACATCCAAACTTTCCACAGTAGCTGGACAAAGATCCAATATAAACAGGAAGGGAGCATGTCCTCTCACCGTTATACTGCTCCCAAACAGGCCTGTGTTTTATCAACATAATTAGAACCATCTTACAGATCACATCACATTCACACATCTCCAGGAGTTGCATTTCAAGCGCGCCACGGACGTTGTCACCATAAAACCAGCCTTCATTATAGTAGACCTGAGGGAGGGCTTGGGTTGTTGTTGAACCAGCCTTCATTACCTGAGGGAGGGCTTGTTGTTGAACCAGCCTTCATTATAGTAGACCTGAGGGAGGGCTTGGGTTGTTGTTGAACCAGCCTTCATTATAGTAGACCTGAGGGAGGGCTTGGGTTGTTGTTGAACCAGCCTTCATTATAGTAGACCTGAGGGAGGGCTTGTTGTTGAACCATCCTTCATTATAGTAGACCTGAGGGAGGGCTTGTTGTTGAACCAGCCTTCATTATAGTAGACCTGAGGGAGGGCTTGGGTTGTTGTTGAACCAGCCTTCATTATAGTAGGCCTGAGGGAGGGCTTGGGTTGTTGTTGAACCAGCCTTCATTATAGTAGACCTGAGGGAGGGCTTGTTGTTGAACCAGCCTTCATTATAGTAGGCCTGAGGGAGGGCTTGGGTTGTTGTTGAACCAGCCTTCATTATAGTAGACCTGAGGGAGGGCTTGGGTTGTTGTTGAACCAGCCTTCATTATAGTAGGCCTGAGGGAGAGCTTGTTGTTGAACCAGCCTTCATTATAGTAGACCTGAGGGAGGGCTTGTTGTTGAACCAGCCTTCATTATAGTAGGCCTGAGGGAGGGCTTGGGTTGTTGTTGAACCAGCCTTCATTATAGTAGACCTGAGGGAGGGCTTGTTGTTGAACCAGCCTTCATTATAGTAGACCTGAGGGAGGGCTTGTTGTTGAACCAGCCTTCATTATAGTAGACCTGAGGGAGGGCTTGTTGTTGATCCAGCCTTCATTATAGTAGACCTGAGGGAGGGCTTGGGTTGTTGTTGAACCAGCCTTCATTATAGTAGACCTGAGGGAGGGCTTGGGTTGTTGTTGAACCAGCCTTCATTATAGTAGGCCTGAGGGAGGGCTTGGGTTGTTGTTGAACCAGCCTTCATTATAGTAGACCTGAGGGAGGGCTTGGGTTGTTGTTGAACCAGCCTTCATTATAGTAGGCCTGAGGGAGGGCTTGTTGTTGAACCAGCCTTCATTATAGTAGACCTGAGGGAGGGCTTGTTGTTGAACCAGCCTTCATTATAGTAGGCCTGAGGGAGGGCTTGTTGTTGATCCAGCCTTCATTATAGTAGACCTGAGGGAGGGCTTGTTGTTGATCCAGCCTTCATTATAGTAGACCTGAGGGAGGGCTTGTTGTTGAACCAGCCTTCATTATAGTAGGCCTGAGGGAGGGCTTGGGTTGTTGTTGAACCAGCCTTCATTATAGTAGACCTGAGGGAGGGCTTGGGTTGTTGTTGAACCAGCCTTCATTATAGTAGACCTGAGGGAGGGCTTGGGTTGTTGTTGAACCAGCCTTCATTATAGTAGACCTGAGGGAGGGCTTGGGTTGTTGAACCAGCCTTCATTATAGTAGACCTGAGGGAGGGCTTGGGTTGTTGTTGAACCAGCCTTCATTATAGTAGACCTGAGGGAGGGCTTGGGTTGTTGTTGAACCAGCCTTCATTATAGTAGACCTGAGGGAGGGCTTGGGTTGTTGTTGAACCAGCCTTCATTATAGTAGACCTGAGGGAGGGCTTGGGTTGTTGTTGAACCAGCCTTCATTATAGTAGACCTGAGGGAGGGCTTGGGTTGTTGTTGAACCAGCCTTCATTATAGTAGACCTGAGGGAGGGCTTGGGTTGTTGTTGAACCAGCCTTCATTATAGTAGGCCTGAGGGAGGGCTTGGGTTGTTGTTGAACCAGCCTTCATTATAGTAGACCTGAGGGAGGGCTTGGGTTGTTGTTGAACCAGCCTTCATTATAGTAGGCCTGAGGGAGGGCTTGTTGTTGATCCAGCCTTCATTATAGTAGACCTGAGGGAGGGCTTGTTGTTGATCCAGCCTTCATTATAGTAGGCCTGAGGGAGGGCTTGTTGTTGATCCAGCCTTCATTATAGTAGACCTGAGGGAGGGCTTGTTGTTGATCCAGCCTTCATTATAGTAGACCTGAGGGAGGGCTTGTTGTTGATCCAGCCTTCATTATAGTAGGCCTGAGGGAGGGCTTGTTGTTGATCCAGCCTTCATTATAGTAGACCTGAGGGAGGGCTTGTTGTTGATCCAGCCTTCATTATAGTAGGCCTGAGGGAGGGCTTGTTGTTGAACCAGCCTTCATTATAGTAGACCTGAGGGAGGGCTTGTTGTTGAACCAGCCTTCATTATAGTAGACCTGAGGGAGGGCTTGGGTTGTTGTTGAACCAGCCTTCATTATAGTAGACCTGAGGGAGGGCTTGGGTTGTTGTTGAACCAGCCTTCATTATAGTAGACCTGAGGGAGGGCTTGGGTTGTTGTTGAACCAGCCTTCATTATAGTAGGCCTGAGGGAGGGCTTGGGTTGTTGTTGAACCAGCCTTCATCATAGTAGACCTGAGGGAGGGCTTGGGTTGTTGTTGAACCAGCCTTCATTATAGTAGACCTGAGGGAGGGCTTGGGTTGTTGAACCAGCCTTCATTATAGTAGACCTGAGGGAGGGCTTGGGTTGTTGTTGAACCAGCCTTCATTATAGTAGGCCTGAGGGAGGGCTTGTTGTTGAACCAGCCTTCATTATAGTAGGCCTGAGGGAGGGCTTGTTGTTGAACCAGCCTTCATTATAGTAGACCTGAGGGAGGGCTTGGGTTGTTGTTGAACCAGCCTTCATTATAGTAGACCTGAGGGAGGGCTTGGGTTGTTGTTGAACCAGCCTTCATTATAGTAGACCTGAGGGAGGGCTTGGGTTGTTGAACTAGCCTTCATTATAGTAGACCTGAGGGAGGGCTTGGGTTGTTGTTGAACCAGCCTTCATTATAGTAGACCTGAGGGAGGGCTTGGGTTGTTGTTGAACCAGCCTTCATTATAGTAGACCTGAGGGAGGGCTTGGGTTGTTGTTGAACCAGCCTTCATTATAGTAGACCTGAGGGAGGGCTTGGGTTGTTGTTGAACCAGCCTTCATTATAGTAGACCTGAGGGAGGGCTTGTTGTTGAACCAGCCTTCATTATAGTAGACCTGAGGGAGGGCTTGGGTTGTTGTTGAACCAGCCTTCATTATAGTAGACCTGAGGGAGGGCTTGGGTTGTTGTTGAACCAGCCTTCATTATAGTAGACCTGAGGGAGGGCTTGGGTTGTTGTTGAACCAGCCTTCATTATAGTAGACCTGAGGGAGGGCTTGGGTTGTTGTTGAACCAGCCTTCATTATAGTAGACCTGAGGGAGGGCTTGGGTTGTTGAACCAGCCTTCATTATAGTAGACCTGAGGGAGGGTTTGGGTTGTTGTTGAACCAGCCTTCATTATAGTAGACCTGAGGGAGGGTTTGGGTTGTTGTTGAACCAGCCTTCATTATAGTAGACCTGAGGGAGGGCTTGGGTTGTTGTTGAACCAGCCTTCATTATAGTAGACCTGAGGGAGGGCTTGGGTTGTTGTTGAACCAGCCTTCATTATAGTAGACCTGAGGGAGGGCTTGGGTTGTTGTTGAACCAGCCTTCATTATAGTAGACCTGAGGGAGGGCTTGGGTTGTTGTTGAACCAGCATTCATTATAGTAGACCTGAGGGAGGGCTTGGGTTGTTGTTGAACCAGCCTTCATTATAGTAGACCTGAGGGAGGGCTTGGGTTGTTGTTGAACCAGCCTTCATTATAGTAGACCTGAGGGAGGGCTTGGGTTGTTGTTGAACCAGCCTTCATTATAGTAGACCTGAGGGAGGGCTTGGGTTGTTGTTGAACCAGCCTTCATTATAGTAGGCCTGAGGGAGGGCTTGGGTTGTTGTTGAACCAGCCTTCATTATAGTAGACCTGAGGGAGGGCTTGGGTTGTTGAACCAGCCTTCATTATATTAGACCTGAGGGAGGGCTTGGGTTGTTGTTGAACCAGCCTTCATTATAGTAGGCCTGAGGGAGGGCTTGGGTTGTTGTTGAACCAGCCTTCATTATAGTAGGCCTGAGGGAGGGCTTGGGTTGTTGTTGATCCAGCCTTCATTATAGTAGGCCTGAGGGAGGGCTTGGTGTTGTTGAACCAGCCTTCATTATAGTAGACCTGAGGGAGGGCTTGGGTTGTTGTTGAACCAGCCTTCATTATAGTAGGCCTGAGGGAGGGCTTGTTGTTGAACCAGCATTCATTATAGTAGACCTGAGGGAGGGCTTGTTGTTGAACCAGCCTTCATTATAGTAGACCTGAGGGAGGGCTTGTTGTTGAACCAGCCTTCATTATAGTAGACCTGAGGGAGGGCTTGGGTTGCTGTTGAACCAGCCTTCATTATAGTAGGCCTGAGGGAGGGCTTGGGTTGTTGTTGAACCAGCCTTCATTATAGTAGACCTGAGGGAGGGCTTGTTGTTGAACCAGCCTTCATTATAGTAGACCTGAGGGAGGGCTTGGGTTGTTGTTGAACCAGCCTTCATTATAGTAGACCTGAGGGAGGGCTTGGGTTGTTGTTGAACCAGCCTTCATTATAGTAGACCTGAGGGAGGGCTTGGGTTGTTGTTGAACCAGCCTTCATTATAGTAGACCTGAGGGAGGGCTTGGGTTGTTGTTGAACCAGCCTTCATTATAGTAGACCTGAGGGAGGGCTTGGGTTGTTGTTGAACCAGCCTTCATTATAGTAGACCTGAGGGAGGGCTTGGGTTGTTGTTGAACCAGCCTTCATTATAGTAGGCCTGAGGGAGGGCTTGTTGTTGAACCAGCCTTCATTATAGTAGACCTGAGGGAGGGCTTGTTGTTGAACCAGCCTTCATTATAGTAGACCTGAGGGGGGGCTTGGGTTGTTGTTGAACCAGCCTTCATTATAGTAGACCTGAGGGAGGGCTTGGGTTGTTGTTGAACCAGCCTTCATTATAGTAGACCTGAGGGAGGGCTTGGGTTGTTGTTGAACCAGCCTTCATTATAGTAGACCTGAGGGAGGGCTTGGGTTGTTGTTGAACCAGCCTTCATTATAGTAGGCCTGAGGGAGGGCTTGTTGTTGAACCAGCCTTCATTATAGTAGACCTGAGGGAGGGCTTGGGTTGTTGTTGAACCAGTCTTCATTATAGTAGACCTGAGGGAGGGCTTTTGTTGTTGTTGAACCAGCCTTCATTATAGTAGACCTGAGGGAGGGCTTGGGTTGTTGTTGAACCAGCCTTCATTATAGTAGACCTGAGGGAGGGCTTGGGTTGTTGTTGAACCAGCCTTCATTATAGTAGACCTGAGGGAGGGCTTGGGTTGTTGTTGAACCAGCCTTCATTATAGTAGACCTGAGGGAGGGCTTGGGTTGTTGTTGAACCAGCCTTCATTATAGTAGACCTGAGGGAGGGCTTGGGTTGTTGTTGAACCAGCCTTCATTATAGTAGACCTGAGGGAGGGCTTGTTGTTGAACCAGCCTTCATTATAGTAGACCTGAGGGAGGGCTTGGGTTGTTGTTGAACCAGCCTTCATTATAGTAGACCTGAGGGAGGGCTTGTTGTTGATCCAGCCTTCATTATAGTAGGCCTGAGGGAGGGCTTGTTGTTGATCCATCCTTCATTATAGTAGACCTGAGGGAGGGCTTGTTGTTGATCCAGCCTTCATTATAGTAGGCCTGAGGGAGGGCTTGTTGTTGATCCAGCCTTCATTATAGTAGACCTGAGGGAGGGCTTGTTGTTGATCCAGCCTTCATTATAGTAGACCTGAGGGAGGGCTTGTTGTTGATCCAGCCTTCATTATAGTAGACCTGAGGGAGGGCTTGTTGTTGATCCAGCCTTCATTATAGTAGACCTGAGGGAGGGCTTGTTGTTGAACCAGCCTTCATTATAGTAGACCTGAGGGAGGGCTTGGGTTGTTGTTGAACCAGCCTTCATTATAGTAGGCCTGAGGGAGGGCTTGTTGTTGATCCAGCCTTCATTATAGTAGGCCTGAGGGAGGGCTTGGGTTGTTGTTGAACCAGCCTTCATTATAGTAGGCCTGAGGGAGGGCTTGTTGTTGATCCAGCCTTCATTATAGTAGGCCTGAGGGAGGGCTTGGGTTGTTGTTGAACCAGCCTTCATTATAGTAGGCCTGAGGGAGGGCTTGGGTTGTTGTTGAACCAGCCTTCATTATAGTAGGCCTGAGGGAGGGCTTGGGTTGTTGTTGAACCAGCCTTCATTATAGTAGACCTGAGGGAGGGCTTGGGTTGTTGTTGAACCAGCCTTCATTATAGTAGACCTGAGGGAGGGCTTGGGTTGTTGTTGAACCAGCCTTCATTATAGTAGACCTGAGGGAGGGCTTGTTGTTGAACCAGCCTTCATTATAGTAGACCTGAGGGAGGGCTTGGGTTGTTGTTGAACCAGCCTTCATTATAGTAGACCTGAGGGAGGGCTTGTTGTTGAACCAGCCTTCATTATAGTAGACCTGAGGGAGGGCTTGGGTTGTTGTTGATCCAGCCTTCATTATAGTAGACCTGAGGGAGGGCTTGTTGTTGATCCAGCCTTCATTATAGTAGACCTGAGGGAGGGCTTGTTGTTGATCCAGCCTTCATTATAGTAGACCTGAGGGAGGGCTTGGGGTTGTTGATCCAGCCTTCATTATAGTAGGCCTGAGGGAGGGCTTGTTGTTGATCCAGCCTTCATTATAGTAGACCTGAGGGAGGGCTTGTTGTTGAACCAGCCTTCATTATAGTAGGCCTGAGGGAGGGCTTGTTGTTGATCCAGCCTTCATTATAGTAGGCCTGAGGGAGGGCTTGGGTTGTTGTTGAACCAGCCTTCATTATAGTAGGCCTGAGGGAGGGCTTGTTGTTGAACCAGCCTTCATTATAGTAGACCTGAGGGAGGGCTTGGCTTGTTGTTGAACCAGCCTTCATTATAGTAGGCCTGAGGGAGGGCTTGTTGTTGATCCAGCCTTCATTATAGTAGGCCTGAGGGAGGGCTTGTTGTTGAACCAGCCTTCATTATAGTAGGCCTGAGGGAGGGCTTGTTGTTGATCCAGCCTTCATTATAGTAGACCTGAGGGAGGGCTTGGGTTGTTGTTGAACCAGCCTTCATTATAGTAGTCCTGAGGGAGGGCTTGGGTTTTGAACATATGAAACGGAAATCAAGCAGCTTTTACAGGTGAGAGATAACTTCTAAATACGTTGTTCACCTGTATTCTCCGATGTTCTCATCTCTCGTTTCATGATGGGCATGGAGGGGGTTTATACTAGACACCACAGGAACAGGATTATACTAGACACCACAGGAACAGGTTTATACTAGACACCACAGGAACAGGTTTATACTAGACACCACATGAACAGGTTTAAACTAGACACCACAGGAACAGGTTTTAAACTAGACACCACAGGAACAGGTTTAAAGGAAGGATACTTGGCCTCACAGGAACTCGCTGTGTAGTGTGTATCTCTCACACAACCGCAGGCACGCCACACGCACGCCACACGCACGCCACACGCACACAAACACACATATACATACGTACACACACTCTCCCTGGTGCAGTGAGAGTGAAACGTGGCCAAATAATAATTTATCATCATCTGTCCCTGTAACTAGGTGGCTGGCGAAGCTGTACCGCTGCCAACCAGAGTGGCTGGCGAAGCTGTACCGCTGCCAACCAAGGTGTGTGTGAACACTGGCGTCCTGCATGGAGACCTCATCTTTCTTCTTCCTCTGTAAGGTGTCCCAGGCAGTAGAAACACCAGGCCTTTAGATGGTAATCACCTCCAGCCCAGTCAGTCAGCCCCTATCTGTCTCTCTGGGCTGGGGATGTAGAGGTGACACTATCTGTCTCTCTGGGCTGGGCTGGGGATAATGGTGCAGGAGGGGATGGCTGCCGTTTTACGGGCTCCTAATTGAGCTAATATGTACAGTCGTGGTCAATAGTTTTGAGAATGACACAAATATTAATTTTCACAGTCTGCTGGCAATTTGCATATACTCCAGAATGTCATGAAGAGTGATCAGATGAATTGCAATTAATTGCAAAGTCCCTCTTTGCCATGAAAATTGACTTAATCCCCCCAAAAACATTTCCACTGCATTTTAGCCCTGCCACAAAAGGACCAGCTGCCATCATGTCAGTGATTCTCTCGTTAACACAGGTGAGAGTGTTGACGAGGACAAGGCTGGAGATCACTCTGTCATGCTGATTGAGTTAGAATAACAGACTGGAAGCTTTTAAAGGAGGGTGGTGCTTGAAATCATTGTTCTTCCTCTATTAACCATGGTTACCTGCAAGGAAACACATGCCGTCAGCATTGCTTTGCACAAAAAGGGCTTCACAGGCAAGGATATTGCTGCTAGTAAGTTTGCACCTAAATCAACCATTTATCGGATCATCATGAACTTCAAGGAGAGAGGTTCAATTGTTGTGAAGAAGGCATCAGGGCTCCCAAGAAAGTCCAGCAAGTGCCAGGACTGTCTCCTAAAGTTGATTCAGCTGTGGGATCGGGGCACCGCCAGTGCAGAGCTTGCTCAGGAATGGCAGCAGGCAGGTGTGAGTCCATCTGCACGCACAGTGAGGCGAAGACTGGTGTCAAGAAGGGCAGCAAAGAAGCCACTTCTCTCCAGGAAAAACATCAGGGACAGACTGATATTCTGCAAAAGGTACAGGAATTGGACTGCTGAGGACTGGGGTAAAGTCATTTTCTCTGATGAATCCCTTTCCGATTGTTTGGGGAATCCGGAAAACACCTTGTCCGGAGAAGACAATGTGAGCGCTACCATCTGTCCTGTGTCATGCCAACAGTAAAGCATCCTGAGACCATTCATGTGTGGGGTTGCTTCTCAGCCAAGGGAGTGGGCTCACTCACATTTTTGCCTAAGAACACAGCCATGAATAAAGAATGGTAGCAATACATCCTCCGAGAGAAACTTCTCCCAACCATCCAAGAACAGTTTGGTGACGACCAATGCATTTTCCAGCACGATGGAGCACCTTGCCATAAGGCAAAAGTGATAACTAAGTGGCTCAGGGAACAAAACATCAAAATGTTGGGTCCATGGCCAGGAAACTCCCCAGACCTTAATCCCATTGAGAACTGTGGTCGATCCTCAAGAGGCGGGTGGACAAACAAAACCCCACAAATTCTGACAAACTCCAAGCATTGATTATGCAAGAATGGGCTGCCATCAGTCAGGATGTGGCCCAGAAGTTAATTAACAGCATGCCAGGGCGGATTGCAGAGGTCTTGAAAAAGAAGGGTCAACACTGCAAATATTGACTCTTTGCATAAACTTAATGTAATTGTCAATAAAAGCCTTTGACACTTATGGAAAGATTGTAATTACACTTCAGTATACCATAGTAACATCTGACAAAAATATCTCATAACACTGAAGCAGTGTCCTTTGTGAAGACTAATACTTGTGTCATTCTCAACTTTTGACCACGACTGTACATGTAGGTAGACTATGCATAGATAATAAACAGAGAGTAGCAGCAGCGTAAAAGTAGAATAAAACAACAAAAATGTGTTGAGAAAAAAAGAGCAGAAGTAAAAATAAAATAACAGTAGGGAGGCTATATATACAGGGGGGTACCGGTGCAGAGTCAATGTGCGGGGGGCACCGGCTAGTTGAGGTAGTTGAAGTAATATGTACATGTGGGTAGAGTTAAAGTGACTATGCATAAATAATTAACAGAGTAGCAGCAGCGTAAAAAGATGGGGGTGGGGGGGCAGTGCAAATAGTCCGGGTAGCCATGATTAGCTATTCAGGAGTCTTATGGAGTCTTATGGCTTGGGGGTAGAAGCTGTTGAGAAGTCTTTTGGACCTAGACTTGCCGCTCCGGTACCGCTTGCCGTGCGGTAGCAGAGAGAACAGTCTATGACTTGGGTGGCTGAAGTCTTTGACAATTTTGGGGGCCTTCCTCTGACACCGCCTGGTATAGAAGTCCTGGATGGCAGGAAGCTTGGCCCCAGTGACGTATTGGGCCATACACACTACCTTCTGTAGTGCCTTGCGGTCGGAGGCCGAGCAGTTGCCATACCAGGCAGTGATGCAACCAGTCAGGATGCTCTCAATGGTGCAGCTGTAGAACTTTTTGAGGATCTCTTCACGACTGTCTTGGTGTGTTTGGACCATGATAGTTTGTTGGTGATGTGGATACCAAGGAACTTGAAGCTCTCAACCTGCTCCACTACAGTCCCGTCGATGAGAATGGGGGCGTGCTCGGTCCTCTTTTTCCTGTAGTCCACAATAATCTCGTTTGTCTTGATCACGTTGAGAGGGAGAGTGTTTTCCTGGCACCACACGGCCAGGTCTCTGACCTCCTCCCTTTAGGCTGTCTCATCGTTGTCGGTGATCAGGCCTACCACTGTTGTGTCGTCGGCAAACTTAATGATGGTGTTGGAGTCATGCTTGGCTGTGCAGTCATGGGTGAACAGGGAGTGCAGGAGGGGACTGAGCACGCACCCCTGAGGGGCCCCCGTGTTGAGGATCAGCGTGGCAGATGTGTTGTTACCTACCCTTACCACCTGTGGGTGGCCCGTCAGGAAGTCCAGGATCCAGTTGCAGAGGGAGGTGTTTAGTCCCAGGGTCCTTATCTTAGTGATGAGCTTTGAGGTCACTATGGTGTTGAACGCTGAGCTGTAGTCAATTAATAGCATTCTCACATTGTCCAGGTGGGAAAGGGCAGTGTGGAGTGCAATAGAGATTGCATCATCTGTGGATCTGTTGGGGCGGTATGCAAATTGGAGTGGGTCTAGGGTTTCTGGGATAATGGTGTTGATGTGAGCCATTACCAGCCTTTCAAAGCACTTCATGGCTACAGACGTGAGTTCTACAGTTCGGTAGTCATTTAGGCAGGTTACCTTAGTGCCTTGGCAGAATTTGTTGGCGAGTGGGTAACCCGCCTCTACCATCTGTTGTATTGGCCAACGTGCAATCACTGGAGAATAAACTGGATGATCTCCGTTCGAGACTATCCTTCTAGCGGGATGCAACAAATTCTCACAAGGCACTAAGGTAACCTGCCTAAATGACTACTGCCCCGTAGCACTCACGTCGGTTGCCATGAAGTGCTTCAAAAGGCTGGTCATGGCTCACATCAACACCATCATCCCGGAAACCCTAGACCCACTCCAATTCGCATACCGCCCCAACAGATCCAGAGATTACGAAATCTCAATCGCACTCCACACTGCCCTTTCCCACCTGGAAAAAAGGAACACCTATGTGAGAATGTGTGCTTAGTCCCGTCCTGTACTCCCTGTTGACCCACGACTGCGTGGCCAAGCACAACTCCAACACCATCATTAAGTTTGCTGACGACACAACAGTGGTAGGCCTGATCACCGACAACGATGAGACAGCCTATAGGGAGGAGGTCAGAGACCTGACAGTGTGGTGCCAGGATAACAAACTGTAGTGGAGCGGGTCTTGAGTTTCAAGTTCCTTAGTGTCCTCATCACCAACAAACTATCATGGTGTCACGACTTCGGCCGAGGCTGCCTCCCCTCCTTGTTCGGGCAGGCTTCGGCGTTCGTCGTCACCGGAGTACTAACCACTGCCGCCCCAATCATCATCACAATTGTCTTGTCTCGTTATCACACACACCTGGTTCTAATCCCCTCATTAGTCTGTGTATAAGTGTTCCCTCTGCCCCCTTGTCCTTGTGGGTGATTGTTTATTGTGGAGGTTAGTGAAGCTCGGTGGAGCTCGTGTATTTTGTATCGACGGGAGTATTTTCCCGTGTGCCTTGTATTTTCCAGTGCGCCTGTTTTGTGCCCTGGAGTATGTTTGACGCATTTCTGCGTAAACCTGTATTTTGCGGATTAAAGCCTGTTATTCTGTGATTTACCCTCCTGCGCCTGACTCCTTCAACACCACCTCATCACACATGGTCCAAACACACCAAGACAGTCGTAAAGAGGGCACGACAACACCTTTTCCCCCTCAGGAGACTTGGCATGGGTCCGCAGATCCTCAAAAAGTTATACAGCTGCACAATCGAGAGCATCCTGACCGGTTGCATCACCGCCTGGTATGGCAACTGCTCGGCATCTGACTGTAAGGCGCTACAGAGGGTAGTGCGTACGGCCCAGTACATCACTGGGGTCATGCTTCCTGCCATCCAGGACCTATATACTAGGCAGTGTCAGAGGAAGGCCCAAAAAATTGTCAAAGACTCCAGTCACCCTAGTCATAGACTGTTCTCTCTGCTACCGCACCGCAAGCGGTACCGGAGCGCCAAGTCTGGGACCAAAAGGCTCCTTAACAGCTTCTACCCCCAAGCCATAAGACTGCTGAACAATTAATCAAATGGCCACCCGGACTATTTACATAGTACCCCTACCTACATGTACAAATTACCTCGACTAACCTGTACCCCCACACATTGTGTGTTGTTCCATCCCTATGTAGTGCACTAGGGCCCATAGGGCTCAGGTCAAAAGTAGTGCACTATGTAGGGATTAGGGTACCATTTGGGATTCATACAATGTCTGTGTTAGAGTCTGGAACCAGGTCTGGCTGCATCTTAACAACCTGAAGTGACTTCCTTCCTTCCTTCCTTCCTTCCCTTGACTCCTTGCCTCAGGAATGTCTCTACAGACTTTTGAGACGTAGAAAATGTCCCATGTCCTCATCCTCCATTTGTGTTCAGCGTGATGTCAACCTCTGATGTTCGTTGTTGTTTTGATGCTGTTGTTGATGTTCTACTGTGTTGTTCCAGACACCCAGCGGAGGATGGACGACCGGCCGAAGAGGAGCAGGAAGAGAGAAGAGGAGGAGTGAGGCATGGCTTCCTGGACCTCCCAGAGGGCCGTGGGTGGACTGGCTCTCTCACACCTCCTTCAGGAGGCTGCAGGTACTGCACCATGCACTGCACCATGCACACACACGGCCACACGCTCGCGCACACACTCATGTATTTCACGTTTTTGTCTTTTAATCTACAATCATTCAGGTCAAGTTAGAATCTGAGAACCAAGAGGCTAGAGCCATCACCCAGCCCTTACTGGACACAGAGAATGGCTTTGTCAAGGTGAGCACGACTCTCTCAGAGAATGGCTTTGTCAAGGTGAGCACGACTCTCTCAGAGAATGGCTTCGTCAAGGTGAGCACGACTCTCTCAGAGAATGGCTTCGTCAAGGTGAGCACGACTCTCTCAGAGAATGGCCTCGTCAAGGTGAGCACGACTCTCTCAGAGAATGGCTTCGTCAAGGTGAGCACGACTCTCTCAGAGAATGGCTTCGTCAAGGTGAGCACGACTCTCTCAGAGAATGGCTTCGTCAAGGTGAGCACGACTCTCTCAGAGAATGGCTTTGTCAAGGTGAGCACGACTCTCTCAGAGAATGGCTTTGTCAAGGTGAGCACAACTCTCTCAGAGAATGGCTTTGTCAAGGTGAGCACAACTCTCTCAGAGAATGGCTTTGTCAAATCAAATCAAATTTTATTGGCCACATGCGCCGAATACAACAGGTGCAGACATTACAGTGAAATGCTTACTTACAGCCCTTAACCAACAGTGCATTTATTTTTAATAAAAAAGAAGAATAAAACAACAAAAATGTGTTGACAAAAAAAGAGCAGAAGTAAAAATAAAATAACAGTAGGGAGGCTATATATACAGGGGGGTACCGGTGCAGAGTCAATGTGCGGGGGCACCGGCTAGTTGAGGTAGTTGAAGTAATATGTACATGTGGGTAGAGTTAAAGTGACTATGCATAAATAATTAACAGAGTAGCAGCAGCGTAAAAAGATGGGGTGGGGGGGCAGTGCACATAGTCCGGGTAGCCATGATTAGCTATTCAGGAGTCTTATGGCTTGGGGGTAGAAGCTGTTGAGAAGTCTTTTGGACCTAGACTTGGCACTCCGGCACCGCTTGCCGTGCGGTAGCAGAGAGAACAGTCTATGACTAGGGTGGCTGGAGTCTTTGACAATTTTGAGGGCCTTCCTCTGACACCGCCTGGTATAGAGGTCCTGGATGGCAAGAATCTTGGCCCCAGTGATGTACTGGGCCGTACGCACTACCCTCTGTAGTGCCTTGCGGTCGGAGGCCAAGCAGTTGCCATACCAGGCGGTGATGCAACCAGTCAGGATGCTCTCGATGGTGCAGCTGTATAATTTTTTGAGGATCTGAGGACCCATGCCAAATCTTTTCAGTCTCCTGAGGGGGAATAGGCTTTGTCGTGCCCTCTTCACGACTGTCTTGATGTATTTGGACCATGATAGTTCTTTGGTGATGTGGACACCAAGGAACTTGAAGCTCTCAACCTGTTCCACTACAGCCCCGTCGATGAGAATGGGGGCGTGCTCAGTCCTCTTTTTTTTTTCCTGTAGTCCACAATTATCTCCTTTGTCTTGGTGACGTTGAGGGAGAGGTTGTTATCCTGGCACCACACGGCCAGGTCTCTGACCTCCTCCCTATAGGCTGTCTCATCGTTGTCGGGATCAGGCCTACCACTGTTGTGTCGTCTGCAAACTTAATGATGGTGTTGGAGTCGTGCTTGGCCACACAGTTGTGAGTGAACAGGGAGTACAGGAGGGGACTGAGCACGCACCCCTGAGGGGCCCCCGTGTTGAGGATCAGTGTGGCAGATGTGTTGTTACCTACCCTTACCACCTGGGGGCGGCCCGTCAGGAAGTCCAGGATCTAGTTGCAGAGGGAGGTGTTTAGTCCCAGGATCCTTAGCTTAGTGATGAGCTTTGAGGGCACTATGGTGTTGAATGCTGAGCTGTAGTCAATGAATAGCATTCTCAAGTAGGTGTTCCTCTTGTCCAGGTGGGAAAGGGCAGTGTGGGGTGCAATAGAGATTGCATCATCTGTGGATCTGTTGGGGCGGTATGCAAATTGGAGTGGGTCTAGGGTTTCTGGGATAATGGTGTTGATGTAGTCATGACCAGCCTTTCAAAGCACTTCATGGCTACAGACATCAGTGCTACTGGTCGGTTGTCATTTAGGCAGGTTATCTTAGAGTCCTTGGGCACGGGGACAATGGTGGTCTGCTTGAAACATGTTGGTATTACAGACTCAGTCAGGGACATGTTGAAAATGTCAGTGAAGACACTTGCCAGTTGGTCAGCACATGCTTGGAGTACACATCCTGGTAATGCGTCTGGCCCTGCGGCCTTGTGAATGTTGACCTGCTTAAAAGTCTTACTCACATCGGCTACGGAGAGCGTGATCACATAGTCATCCGGAACAGCTGGTGCTCTCATGCATGCTTCAGTGTTGCTTGCCTCGAAGCGAGCATAGAAGTGGTTTAGCTCGTCTGGTAGGCTTGTGTCACTGGGAAGCTCGCGGCTGTGCTTCCCTTTGTAGTCTGTAATAGTTTTCAAGCCCTGCCACATCCGACGAGCGTCGGAGCCGGCGTAGTACGATTCAATCTTAGTCCTGTATTGACTCTTTGCCTGTTTGATGGTTCGTCGGAGGGCATAGCGGGATTTCTTATAAGCGTCCGGGTTAGAGTCCCGCTCCTTGAAAGCGGCAGCTCTACCCTTTAGCTCAGTGCGGATGTTGCCTGTAATCCATGGCTTCTGGTTGGGGTATGTACGTACGGTCACTGTGGGGATGACATCATCAATGCACTTATTGATGAAGCCAGTGACTGATGTGGTGTACTCCTCAATGCTATCTGAAGAATCCCGGAACATGTTCCAGTCTGTGCTAGCAAAACAGTCCTGTAGCTTAGCATCTGCGTCATCTGACCACTTTTTTATTAACCGAGTCACTGGTGCTTCCTGCTGTAGTTTTTGCTTATAAGCAGGAATCAGGAGGATGGAGTTATGGTCAGATTTGCCAAATGGAGGGCGAGGGAGAGCTTTGTATGCGTCTCTGTGTGTGGAGTAAACGTGGTCTAGAGGTTTTTTTCCTCTGGTTGCACATTTAACATGCTGGTAGAAATGAGGTAGAACGGATTTAAGTTTCCCTGCATTAAAGTCCCCGGCCACTAGGAGCGCTGCCTCTGGATGAGCGTTTTCCTGTTGACTTATGGCCTTATACAGCTCATTCAGTGCAATCTTAATGCCAGCATTGGTTTGTGGTGGTAAATAGACAGCTATGAAAAATATAGATGAAAACTCTCTTGGTAAATAGTGTGGTCTACAGCTTATCATAAGATACTCTACCTCAGGCGAGCAAAACCTTGAGACTTCCTTAGTATTTGATTTTGTGCACCAGCTGTTGTTTACAAATATACACAGACCGCCACCCCTTGTCTTACCAGAGTCAGCCGTTCTATCCTGCCGATGTAGCGTATAGCCCGCTAGCTGTATGTTATCCATGTCGTCGTTCAGCCACGACTCTGTGAAACATAAGATATTACAGTTTTTAATGTCCCGTTAGTAGGATAACCGTAATCTTAGGTCATCCAATTTATTCTCCAATGATTGAACATTGGCTAATAGGCTTGATGGAAGAGGCAGTTTACTCGCTCGCCGTCGGATCCTTACAAGGCACCCCGACCTACGTCCACGATATCTCCGTCTCTTCCTCATGCGAATGACGGGGATTTGGGCCTTGTCGGGTGTCTGTAGGATATCCTTCGCGGCCGCCTCGTTGAAGAAAAAATCTTCGTCCAATACGAGGTGAGTAATCACTGTCCTGATATCCAGAAGCTCTTTTTGGTTATAAGAGACGATGGCAGAAACATTATGTACAAAAGAAATTACAAATAACGCGGAAAAACACACATAATAGTACAATTGGTTAGAGGGCTGTAAAACGGCAGCCATCTTCTCCGGCGCACAACTCTCTCAGAGAATGGCTTTGTCAAGGTGAGCACGACTCTCTCAGAGAATGGCTTTCTCAAGGTGAGCACGACTCTCTCAGAGAATGGCTTTGTCAAGGTGACCACAATTCTCTGCAACATCTCCTCTGGGAATCCCTGCCGTTCTATGCATGTGATCTATTCCAGAGCTAGCGCACCTGATCAACTTGTCAACTAATCATCAAGCCCTTGATTAGGCGAATCAGTTGGGCAAGAGTTCAGGCTTATAGATCTATTATATAATGTTTATGATGTATTTTTGCAGTACATTACATTCTGTATCCTTATGTGGTGTCAAGGCTAGTTTTGCTCCAATGTAACATTCTGTGTCTCTGTCTCTTCCTGTCAGGACCTGGAGCGTTTCCTGTGCCAGCAGGAGAGGGCGGAGCATCGTAAGAGAGAGCTGCTCCATAAGCGCTGGACGGAGCGTGTGTGGACCCCTATTCAGAGGAGCGTGGAGAAGCAAGTGTCCCATTGCTGCTATGAAGAGGCAGAAAGGATCCGCAGCATGTTCCTGCAATACATACACTACTGTAACTCCAAGGTACAATACTCTGTACTATACTATACTATACTATACTATACTATACTATACCACCAAGGTAACCCTACAGTAACACCAAGATAACCCTACAGTAACACCAAGATAACCCTACAGTAACACCAAGATAACCCTACAGTAACACCAAGATAACCCTACAGTAACACCAAGATAACCCTACAGTACCACCAAGATAACCTACAGTACCACCAAGATAACCCTACAGTAACACCAAGATAACCCTACAGTAACACCAAGATAACCCTACAGTAACACCAAGATAACCCTACAGTAACACCAAGATAACCCTACAGTAACACCAAGATAACCCTACAGTAACACCAAGATAACCCTACAGTAACACCAAGATAACCCTACAGTAACACCAAGATAACTCTACAGTAACACCAAGATAACCCTACAGTAACACCAAGATAACCCTACAGTAACACCAAGATAACCCTACAGTAACACCAAGATAATCAATCAATCAATCAATTTTATTTTATATAGCCCTTCTTACATCAGCTAATATCTCGAAGTGCTGTACAGAAACCCAGCCTAAAACCCCAAACAGCTAGTAATGCAGGTGTAGAAGCACGGTGGCTAGGAAAAACTCCCTAGAAAGGCCAAAACCTAGGAAGAAACCTAGAGAGGAACCAGGCTATGAGGGGTGGCCAGTCCTCTTCTGGCTGTGCCGGGTGGAGATTATAACAGAACCATGCCAAGATGTTCAAAAATGTTCATAAGTGACAAGCATGGTCAAATAATAATCAGGAATAAATCTCAGTTGGCTTTTCATAGCCGATCATTAAGAGTTGAAAACAGCAGGTCTGGGACAGGTAGGGGTTCCATAACCGCAGGCAGAACAGTTGAAACTGGAATAGCAGCAAGGCCAGGCGGACTGGGGACAGCAAGGAGTCACCACGGCCGGTAGTCCCGGCGTATGGTCCTAGGTGCTCAGGTCTCTCAGTTGGCTTTTCATAGCCGATCATTAAGAGTTGAAAACAGCAGGTCTGGGACAGGTAGGGGTTTCGTAACCGCAGGCAGAACAGTTGAAACTGGAATAGCAGCAAGGCCAGGCGGACTGGGGACAGCAAGGTGTCATCATGCCCGGTAGTCCTGACGTATGGTCCTAGGGCTCAGGTTCTCAGAGAGAAAGAGAGAACGAGAGAATTAGAGAGAGCATACTTAAATTCACACAGGACACTGGATAAGACAGGAGAAGTACTCCAGGTATAACCAACTAACCCCAGCCCCGACACATAAACTACTGCAGCATAAATACTGGAGGCTGAGACAGGAGCGGTCCGGAGACACTGTGGCCCCATCCGAAGAAACCCCCGGACAGGGCCAAACAGGAAGGATATAACCCCACCCACTCTGCCAAAGCACAGCCCCCGCACCACTAGAGGGATATCCTCAACCACCAACTTACAATCCTGAGACAAGGCCGAGTATAGCCCACAGAGGTCTCCACCACAGCACAAACCAAGGGGGGCGCCAACCCAGACAGGAAGATCACGTCAGTAACTCAACCCCACTCAAGTGACGCACCCCCTCCCAGGGACGGCATGAAAGAGCACCAGCAAGCCAGTGACTCAGCCCCTGCAACAGGGTTAGAGGCAGAGAACCCCAGTGGAGAGGGGAACCGGCCCGGCAGAGACAGCAAGGGCTGTTCGTTGCTCCAGAGCCTTTCCGTTCACCTTCACACTCCTGGGCCAGACTACACTCAATCATATGACCTACTGAAGAGATAAGTCTTCAGTAAAGACTTAAAGGTTGAGACCGAGTCTGCGTCTCTCACATGGGTAGGCAGACTGTTCCATAAAAATGGAGATCTATAGGAGAAAGCCCTGCCTCCCGCTGTTTGCTTAGAAATTCTAGGGACAATTAGGAGGCCTGCGTCTTGTGACCGTAGCGTACGTATTGGTATGTACGGCAGGACCAACTCGGAAAGATAGGTAGGAGCAAGCCCATGTAATGCTTTATAGGTTAACAGTAAAACCTTGAAATCAGCCCTTGCCTTAACAGGAAGCCAGTGTAGGGAAGCTAGCACTGGAGTAATATGATCAAATTTCTTGGTTCTAGTCAGGATTCTAGCAGCCGTATTTAGCACTAACTGAAGTTTATTTAGTGCTTTATCCGGGTAGCCGGAAAATAGAGCATTGCAGTAGTCTAACCTAGAAGTAACAAATGCATGGATTAATTTTTCTGCATCATTTTTGGACAGAAAATTTCTGATTTTTGCAATGTTACGTAGATGGAAAAAAGCTGTCCTTGAAACAGTCTTGATATGTTCGTCAAAAGAGAGATCAGGGTCAAGAGTAACGCCAAGGTCCTTCACAGTTTTATTTGAGACGACTTTACAACCATCAAGATGAATTGTCAGATTTAACAGAAGATCTCTTTGTTTCTTGGGACCTAGAACAAGCATCTCTGTTTTGTCCGAGTTTAAAAGTAAAAAGTTTTCAGCCATCCACTTCCTTATGTCTGAAACACAGGCTTCTAGCGAGGGCAATTTTGGGGCTTCACCATGTTTCATTGAAATGTACAGCTGTGTGTCATCCGCATAGCAGTGAAAGTTAACATTATGTTTTCGAATAACATCCCCAAGAGGTAAAATATATAGTGAAAACAATAGTGGTCCTAAAACGGAACCTTGAGGAACACCGAAATGTACAGTTGATTTGTCGGAGGACAGACCATTCACAGAGACAAACTGATATCTTTCCGACAGGTAAGATCTAAACCAGGCCAGAACTTGTCCGTGTAGACCAATTTGGGTTTCCAGTCTCTCCAAAAGAATGTGGTGATCGATGGTGTCAAAGGCAGCACTAAGGTCTAGTAGCACGAGGACAGATGCAGAGCCTCGGTCTGACGCCATTAAAAGGTCATTTACCACCTTCACAAGTGCAGTCTCAGTGCTATGATGGGGTCTAAAACCAGACTGAAGCATTTCGTACACATTGTTTGTCTTCAGAAAGGCAGTGAAGTTGCTGCGCAACAGCTTTTTCTAAAATTTTTGAGAGGAATGGAAGATTCGATATAGGCCGATAGTTTTTATATTTTCCGGGTCAAGGTTTGGCTTTTTCAAGAGAGGCTTTATCACTGCCACTTTTAGTGAGTTTGGTACACATCCGGTGGATAGAGAGCTGTTTATTATGTTCAACATAGGAGGGCCAAGCACAGGAAGCAGCTCCTTCAGCAGTTTAGTAGGAATAGGATCCAGTATGCAGCTTGAAGGTTTAGAGGCCATGATTATTTTCATCATTGTGTCAAGAGATATAGTACTAAAACACTTAAGTGTCTCTCCCGATCCCAGGCCCTCGCAGAGCTGTGCAGATCCAGGACAGCTAAGCCCTGGAGGAATACACAGATTCAAAGAGGAGTCCGTAATTTGCTTTCTAATGGTCATGATCTTTTCCTCAAAGAAGTTCATGAATTTATTACTGCTGAAGTGAAAGCCATCCTCTCTTGGGGAATGCTGCTTTTTAGTTAGCTTTGCAACAGTATCAAAAAGAAATTTTGGATTATTCTTATTTTCCTCGATTAAGTTGGAAAAGTAGGATGATCGAGCAGCAGTGAGGGCTCTTCGGTACTGCACGGTACTGTCTTTCCAAGCTAGTCGGAAGACTTCCAGTTTGGTGTGGCGCCATTTCCGTTCCAATTTCCTGGAAGCTTGCTTCAAAGCTCGGGTATTTTCTGTATACCAGGGAGCTAGTTTCTTATGACAAATGTTTTTTCGTTTTTAGGGGTGCAACTGCATCTAGGGTATTGCGCAAGGTTAAATTGAGTTCCTCAGTTAAGTGGTTAACTGATTTTGTCCTCTGACGTCCTTGGGTAGGCAGAAGGAGTCTGGAAGGGCATCAAGGAATTTTTGTGTTGTCTGAGAATTTATAGCACGACTTTTGATGCTCCTTGGTTGGGGTCTGAGCAGATTATTTGTTGCGATTGCAAACGTAATAAAATGGTGGTCCGATAGTCCAGGATTTTGTGGAAAAACATTAAGATCTACAACATTTATTCCATGGGACAAAACTAGGTCCAGAGTATGACTGTGGCAGTGAGTAGGTCCAGAGACATGTTGGACAAAACCCACTGAGTCGATGATGGCTCCGAAAGACTTTTGGAGTGGGTCTGTGGACTTCTCCATGTGAATATTAAAATCACCAAAAATTAGAATATGATCTGCTATGACTACAAGGTCTGATAGGAATTCAGGAAACTCAGAGAGGAACGCTGTATATGGCCCAGGAGGCCTGTAAACAGTAGCTATAAAAAGTGATTGAGTAGGCTGCATAGATTTCATGACTAGAAGCTCAAAAGATGAAAACGCCATTTTTTTTTTGTAAATTGAAATTTGCTATCGTAAATGTTAGCAACACCTCCGCCTTTGCGGGATGCACGGGAAATATGGTCACTAGTGTAACCAGGAGGTGAGGCCTCATTTAACACAGCAAATTCATCAGGCTTAAGCCATGTTTCAGTCAGGCCAATCACATCAAGATTATGATCAGTGATTAGTTCATTGACTATGACTGCCTTTGAAGTGAGGGATCTAACATTAAGTAACCCTATTTTGAGATGTGAGGTATCACGATCTCTTTCAATAATGGCAGGAATGGAGGAGGTCTTTATCCTAATAAGATTGCTAGGGTGAACACCGCCATGTTTAGTTTTGCCCAACCTAGGTCGAGGCACAGACACAGTCTCAATGGGTATGGCTGAGCTGACTACACTGACTATGCTATTGGCAGACTCCACTAAGCTGGCAGGTTGGCTAACAGCCTGCTGCCTGGCCTGCACCCTATTTCACTGTGGGGCTAGAGGAGTTAGAGCCCTATCTATGTTGGTAGATAAGAGGAGAGCACCCCTCCAGCTAGGATGGAGTCCGTCACTCCTCAGCAGGTCAGGCTTGGTCCTGTTTGTGGGTGAGTCCCAGAAAGAGGGCCAATTATCCACAAATGTTATCTTTTGGGAGGGGCAGAAAACAGTTTTCAACCAGCGATTGAGTGCTGAGACTCTGCTGTAGAGCTCGTCACTTCCCCTAACTGGGAGGGGGCCAGAGACAATTACTCGATGCCGACACATCTTTCTAGCTGATTTACAAGCTGAAGCTATGTTGCACTTGGTGACCTCTGACTGTTTCATCCTAACATCGTTGGTGCCGACGTGGATAACAATATCTCTATACTCTCTACACTCGCCAGTTTTAGCTTTAGCCAGCACCATCTTTAGATTAGCCTTAACGTCGGTAGCCCTGCCCCCTGGTAAACAGTGTATGATCGCTGGGTGATTCGTTTTAAGTCTAATACTGCGGGTAATGGAGTCGCCAATGACTAGGGTTTTCAATTTGTCAGAGCTAATGGTGGAGCCTTCGGCGTCTCAGACCCCGTAACGGGAGGAGTAGAGACAAGAGAAGACTCAGACTCAGACTCCGACTCGCTACATAATGGGGAAAACCGGTTGAAGGTTTCTGTCGGCTGAATGAGCGACACCGGTTGAGCATTCCAACAGTATTTCCCTCCAGAAGCCATGAGAAAGTTGTCCGGCTGCGGGGACTGTGCGGGGGGATTTATACTAACGTTACTGTCTGTACTTACTGGTGGCACAGACGCTGTTTCTTCCTTTCCTACACTGAAATTACCCTTGCCTAACGATTGCGTCTGAAGCTGGGCTTGTAGCACAGCTATTCTCGCCGTAAGGCGATCGTTCTCCTGTATATTATGAGTACAGCGACTGCAATTAGAAGACATCATGTTAATGTTACTACTTAGCTTCGGCTGTTGAAGATGTTGACGAACCATGTCCAGATAAAGCGTCCGGAGTGAAAAAGTTGAATAAGGGAAAAAAGTTGCGATGGAAAAAAGGAAAATAAAGTAAAATTGGCAGCTAAAACGCACAGGAAAATGACTCTTCTGTCTCGGGATAAAACGTCCGGGGTGAAAAAGTTTAACGAAAAAAGATGAGTGAGGACAAAACTAAAAAGTTGGTAAATTTGTTGAACACAGAGATTGATTAAACGTTTATTAAAAGTAAAACGTGAATAGTTTGGCAGGTAGCCAAGTAGCAACAAACAGCACAGCAGCACGGAGACAATGCGGAAGCGAGACGGAAGTCACTGAAGCTACTGTCACGGTGGAGGAGGATAACCAGATTACAACCAGGTGAAGACCAAGATAACCCTACAGTAACATCAAGATAACCCTACAGTAACATCAAGATAACCCTACTGTAACACCAAGATAACCCTACAGTACCACCAAGATAACCCTACAGTAACACCAAGATAACCCTACAGTAACACCAAGATAACCCTACAGTAACACCAAGATAACCCTACAGTAACACCAAGATAACCCTACAGTAACACCAAGATAACCCTACAGTAACACCAAGATAACACTACAGCAACACCAAGATAACCCTACAGTAACACCAAGATAACACTACAGTAACACCAAGATAACCCTACAGTAACACCAAGATAACACTACAGTAACACCAAGATAACCCTACAGTAACACCAAGATAACCCTACAGTAACACCAAGATAACCCTACAGTAATACCAAGATAACCCTACAGTAACACCAAGATAACCCTACAGTAACATCAAGATAACCCTACAGTAACATCAAGATAACCCTACAGTAACACCAAGATAACCCTACAGTAACACCAAGATAACCCTACAGTAACTCCAAGATAACCCTACAGTAACACCATTTGACAGCCGTGTTGAACACAGACTATATGTTAGGAAAATGTAGGATGACTAAGGGTGTTGTCCTCCTCTCCAGGGTTTTGTGTTTCTGGAGAACTATGACCCCCAGGAGTACAACCCCTTCCACCTGCACATCAACCAACCTCAGGTCTTTACAGTAAGGCTACAGACCTCATTATGCTATAGACCTCATTATGCTACAGACCTCATTATGCTACAGACCTCACTATGCTACAGACCTCACTATGCTACAGACCTCATTATGCTACAGACCTCATTATGCTACAGACCTCATTATGCTACAGACCTCATTATGCTACAGACCTCACTATGCTACAGACCTCATTATGCTACAGACCTCACTATGCTACAGACCTCACTATTCTACAGACCTCATTATGCTACAGACCTCACTATGCTACAGACCTCATTATGCTACAGACCTCACTATGCTACAGACCTCATTATGCTACAGACCTCACTATGCTACAGACCTCATTATGCTACAGACCTCATTATGCTACAGACCTCATTATGCTACAGACCTCACTATGCTACAGACCTCATTATGCTACAGACCTCATTATGCTACAGACCTCATTATGCTACAGACCTCATTATGCTACAGACCTCATTATGCTACAGACCTCACTATGCTACAGACCTCACTATGCTACAGACCTCATTATGCCACAGATCTCATAATGCTACAGACCTCATTATGCTACAGACCTCATTACTTTATGGTAAGACTACGGACCAGAAAGTATTGTCCAACCCATCGGGGGATCTCACTACACCCCCATATGCCATGTCTTGAAATTTGCAGACAGACGGATTAAAAGTATATTTACGTTGTAATACTTCTGGCAGCCAACTTTCTAGCTCAGCCTATAACTTTTGGACTTCATAGCGTTCCCAGAAGGCAATGAGGTATTGAGTCATTGTTAGTTTTACACTGTAGTCCCGTGTAGCTCAGTTGGTAGAGCGTGACGCTTGCAACGCCAGGGTTGTGGGTTCGATTCCCACGGGGGACCAGTATGAAAAAATTTATACACTCACTAACTGTAAGTGGCTCTGGATAAGAGCGTCTGCTAAATGATGTAAATGTTAAATGTAGACAACTAGTGTCTAGTGTGTACCGTTGTGCTGTAGAACTTGTGTAATAAATTCTATACATTAGTCAGTTATATATATATATATATATATATATATATATATTGGATGGTTGAATTGTTGAATATGTTATGAATGATAGGAGGCCGTCTGCGCTCTTTTAAGATCCTTACTACTGAATAGGGTCTGTTCCAGGTGCGTAGGAGTCAAAATAAGAATTCAGGAAGAGATGGAGACCCACACACTGTCGAAGAAAGGAATACATCTAAAACTGAGGCTTGAATGCAAAATAAAAGATGTTTAATAGAACATCATGGTGCCCAAATAATCACAGTGCAAGAAAGTTATTGAAGCCTTTTCTTTAACTGGTATATTGCCTCTTATTGGTGCTCGATACCGCCATCTATTGGTGTCTCTAGCTCCCTACTCTATTTACCCTTATTTATTCGGAGGAAACGTTCCCATGGTAATATGTAGAAGCAATAAATGATGATGTTTCTCTGTCTGCTTTTGTATATAATCTAGATCATACATTATATTCTACCAGGTGCTGATTCATAGATTTTCTGATGTGTTTTCTTGCTTTCATTCTCCTTGACCTAGAAGCCAGGTGTGGGTGCCGACCTCCCCGCTGACGACGGCCTGAGGCCCAAACGTTTGTTTTGTTTTCACCTTTCATTTATTTTCTGCATTTTCTATTTAGCATTTAAGCCTCCGTTTGGGATTTCATCATTTTATTCTACAGTGTGCGGGTCTCCACCTCTTCCTGAATATGTTATGAACCATGAATATGTTGATTGGTTTCACTTCTTCCAGGTCACCACGCCTGCGTTGAGGGACCCGCTGTTCCTTCAATCACATGAAGGATAAAAGGAAAAGACAGGTATTAAGAGGGCGGTCCTACGCTGTCAGACAGGTATTAAGAGGGCGGTCCTACGCTGTCAGACAGGTATTAAGAGGGCAGTCCTACGCTGTCAGACAGGTATTAAGAGGGCAGTCCTACGCTGTCAGACAGGTATTAAGAGGACGGTCCTACGCTGTCAGACAGGTATTAAGAGGGCAGTCCTACGCTGTCAGACAGGTATTAAGAGGGCAGTCCTACGCTGTCAGACAGGTATTAAGAGGGCAGTCCTACGCTGTCAGACAGGTATTAAGAGGGCAGTCCTACGCTGTCAGACAGGTATTAAGAGGGCAGTCCTACGCTGTCAGACAGGTATTAAGAGGACGGTCCTACGCTGTCAGACAGGTATTAAGAGGACGGTCCTACGCTGTCAGACAGGTATTAAGAGGGCGGTCCTACGCTGTCAGACAGGTATTAAGAGGGCGGTCCTACGCTGTCAGACAGGTATTAAGAGGGCGGTCCTACGCTGTCAAAAAGAAGACCTGAAACTTTATTGACAAATAGCAAAGGGAAGGAAACTATAAAGGAAAGCATGAGCCTGATTCTGTATTACATGTTGACTGTTAGCTATGTAAAGGTGTGACTGTTAGCTATGTAAAGGTGTGTCCCAGGTGTGACTGTTAGCTATGTAAAGGTGTGTCCCAGGTGTGACTGTTAGCTATGTAAAGGTGTGTCCCAGGTGTGACTGTTAGCTATGTAAAGGTGTGTCCCAGGTGTGACTGTTAGCTATGTAAAGGTGTGTCCCAGGTGTGACTGTTAGCTATGTAAAGGTGTGTCCCAGGTGTGACTGTTAGCTATGTAAAGGTGTGTCCCAGGTGTGACTGTTAGCTATGTAAAGGTGTGTCCCAGGTGTGACTGTTAGCTATGTAAAGGTGTGTCCCAGGTGTGACTGTTAGCTATGTAAAGGTGTGACTGTTAGCTATGTAAAGGTGTGTCCCAGGTGTGACTGTTAGCTATGTAAAGGTGTGTCCCAGGTGTGACTGTTAGCTATGTAAAGGTGTGTCCCAGGTGTGACTGTTAGCTATGTAAAGGTGTGTCCCAGGTGTGACTGTTAGCTATGTAAAGGTGTGTCCCAGGTGTGACTGTTAGCTATGTAAAGGCGTGTCCCAGGTGTGACTGTTAGCTATGTAAAGGTGTGTCCCAGGTGTGACTGTTAGCTATGTAAAGGTGTGTCCCAGGTGTGACTGTTAGCTATGTAAAGGTGTGTCCCAGGTGTGACTGTTAGCTATGTAAAGGTGTGTCCCAGGTGTGACTGTTAGCTATGTAAAGATGTGTCCCAGGTGTGACTGTTAGCTATGTAAAGGTGTGACTGTTAGCTATGTAAAGGTGTGACTGTTAGCTATGTAAAGGTGTGTCCCAGGTGTGACTGTTAGCTATGTAAAGGTGTGTCCCAGGTGTTACTGTTAGCTATGTAAAGGTGTGACTGTTAGCTATGTAAAGGTGTGACTGTTAGCTATGTAAAGGTGTGTCCCGGGTGTGACTGTTAGCTATGTAAAGGTGTGACTGTTAGCTATGTAAAGGTGTGACTGTTAGCTATGTAAAGGTGTGACTGTTAGCTATGTAAAGGTGTGACTGTTAGCTATGTAAAGGTGTGACTGTTAGCTATGTAAAGGTGTGACTGTTAGCTATGTAAAGGTGTGACTGTTAGCTATGTAAAGGTGTGACTGTTAGCTATGTAAAGGTGTGACTGTTAGCTATGTAAAGGTGTGACTGTTAGCTATGTAAAGGTGTGACTGTTAGCTATGTAAAGGTGCGACTGTTAGCTATGGAAAGGTGTGTCCCAGGCGTGACTGTTAGCTATGTAAAGGTGTGTCCCAGGTGTGACTGTTAGCTATGTAAAGGTGTGACTGTTAGCTATGTAAAGGTGTGACTGTTAGCTATGTAAAGGTGTGACTGTTAGCTATGTAAAGGTGTGACTGTTAGCTATGTAAAGGTGTGACTGTTAGCTATGTAAAGGTGTGACTGTTAGCTATGTAAAGGTGCGACTGTTAGCTATGGAAAGGTGTGTCCCAGGTGTGACTGTTAGCTATGTAAAGGTGTGTCCCAGGTGTGACTGTTAGCTATGTAAAGGTGTGACTGTTAGCTATGTAAAGGTGTGACTGTTAGCTATGTAAAGGTGTGACTGTTAGCTATGTAAAGGTGTGACTGTTAGCTATGTAAAGGTGTCCCCTCTTCCTCTTTCTCTCCGACAGGTATCGTACACACACAGCCAGGTAGATCAGCTCCTCCAGCATAACCTGCCTCACCTGGCCCCTCCCACTGACCCCATGACCTCACACCCTCACCTGAGGTCAGTTGACCTGCCCCTCCTGGCCCCGACCACTCACCGGAGCTCCACCCCCAGAGAACCTCTAGTGGAGGTGGAGACTGCCCTATGGAGGCCTGACAGGTACATACTAGACACTACGATTTACTTTGCCTTTTAAGAATCCAATGATAGGATAAATGGAAGCGTTCCAGGACAGATGTGGTTCTACCTGTTATACAGTGAGGGAAAAAAGTATTTGATCCCCTGCTGATTTTGTACGTTTGCCCACTGAGAAAGACATGATCAGTCTATAATTTTAATGGTAGGTTTATTTGAACAGTGAGAGACAGAATAACAACAAAAACATCCAGAAAAACACATGTAAAAAATGTTATAAATTGATTTGCATTTTAATGAGGGAAATAAGTATTTGACACCCTCTCAATCAGAAAGATTTCTGGCTCCCAGGTGTCTTTTATACAGGTAACGAGCTGAGATTAGGAGCACACTATTGTTCTACCTGTTCCAGGAGAGATGTGGTTCTACCTAAGAAGGTGTGTGTTTATAATATCTACCTGTATCCTCTGCTCTCTTCTCGTCCTCCAAGGCCGCCCAGACCATAGCCACTGTCACACCTGACGGGAGATGTCTGCAGACACCTTGCTGGTCCTACAATGGATAATGACCCTCTACCTCTCTTACCAATAAACAGGGCTTGAGAGCACAGCGTTCTGTAGTGTGGTGTCACTGTTGGGAAATATGAACAGCAACCGTAGATACACTATGGCGGGTATTCAATCGTCTCTTTGTCGACAAGGGTAATTCACGCTTGAGCAGACATTGTTTACTGTTAATACGATCTTCGTGCACATTGATGTAATTGCCTTTAAAAGGGACAATGTCGACAGCGCTATTTGTTGTCAATAACGCACCTTTGATTGAATCCCGTCATAATGTTTACATCGCATGAACACTGGCCTGGAGACCACAGAGTCAGGACTCAGGAGAGGGCATACGGCAGATCACATAAGTTTTATTTATTGGTCCAAACCATCCCAGGATGCAGTGGGACTAGACATGATCACATGGTACCAGCGGTGTATTCATTAGGCGCACACCGTCGTAAAACATTGGACACATTTGGGTAGGTCCCTCCTCGTTTGGTTCCCAGTGAATTACACCCCTGGCCTCTCTGGCCACAGCATCCCAAATTACACACTATGGGCCCTGATCAAAAATAGTACACTGCTGGCTTGCCACTGAAGCTAAGCAGGGTCAGTCCTGGTTGGTCCCTGGATGGGAGACCAGATGCTGCTGTAAGTGGTGTTGGAGGGCCAGTAGGATGCACTCTTTCCTCTAGTCAATTTTTTTATCTCAATGCCCCAGGGCAGTGATTGGGGACATTGCCCTGTGTAGGGTGCTGTCTTTCGGGTGTCCTGACTCTCTGTGGTCACTAAAAGATCCCATGACACTTACCGTAAGAGTAGGGGTGTTAACCCCGGTGTCCTGGCTAGATTCCGAATATGGTCCTTACACCATCATCCCCAGGTTCCAATTCGCTCATTCATCCCCCCTCCCCCTCCTCTCCCCTGTAACTATTCCTGAGGTTGTTGCTGTAAAATGAGAATGTGTTCTCAGTCAACTTACCTGGTGAAATAAATATAGGGAATAAGAAACCATCAAACAGGCAAAGCAAACAATCCTACTACACTTGCTCTGACGCTCATCGGATGTGGCAGGACTTGCAAACTATAACGGATTACAAAGGGAAACCCAGCCGTGAGTTGTCCAGTGACGCAAGACGAGCTAAATACCTTCTATACTCGCTTCGATGCTAGCAACACTGAACCATTTATGAGAGCCCAAGCTGTTCCGGACGACTGTGCTCTGTGATCACGCTCTCCATAGCCGATGTGAGTAAGACCTTTAAACAGGTCAACATTCACAAGGCCGCGGGGCCAGACGGATTACCAGGATGTGTACTCAGAGCATGCATGGCACAACTAGCAAGTGTCTTCACTGACATTTTCAACCTCTCCCTGACCGAGTCTGTAATACCCACGTTTCAAGCAGACCACCATAGTCCCTGTGCCCAAGAATGCGAAGGTAACCTGCCTAAATGACTACCGCCCCGTAGCACTCAGGTCAGTAGCCATGACATCCTTGGAAAGGCTGCTAATGGCTCACATCAACACCATTATCCCAGAAACCCTAGACCCACTCCAATTCGCATACCGCCCCAACAGATCCACAGATGATGCAATCTCTATTGCACTCCACACTGCCCTTTCCCACATTGACAAAAGGAACACCTACATGAGAATGCTGTTCATGGACTACAGCTCAGCGTTCAACACCATTGTGCCCTCCAAGCTCATCACTAAACTAAGCACCATTGGATTAAATACCTCCCTCTGCAGCTGGACCCTGGACTTCCTGACGGGCCGACCCCAGGTGGTAAGGGTAGGTAACAACACATCCATCAAGCTGACCCTCAACACGGGGGCCCCTCAGGGGTGCGTGCTCAGTCCCCTCCTCTACTCCCTGTTCACCCACGACTGCGCAGCCGCACACAACTCCAACACCATCATTAAGTTTGCCGATGACAGGACGGAAGTAGGCCTGATCACCGAAGACGATGAGACCGCCTACAGGGAGGAGGTCAGACAACCTCTCCCTCAACGTCAGCAAGACAAAGGAGCTGATCGTGTACTACAGGAAACGGAGGGCCGAGCACGCCCTCGTCCACATCGACAGGGCTGTAGTGGAGCAGGTCGAGAGATTGAAGTTCCTTGGTGTCCACATCACTAAGGAATTATCATGGTCCAAACACACCAACACAGTCGTGAAGAGGGCACGGCAACGCATCTTCCCCCTCAGGAGGCTGAAAATATTCGGCATGGGCCCTCAAATACTCAAAAACGTCAACAGCTGCACCATTGAGAGCATCCTGACTGGCTGCATCACCGCCTGGTATGGCAACTGCTCGGCGTCCGACCGAAAGGTGCTACAGAGGGTAGTGCGTAAGGCCCAGTACATCACTGGGACCGAGCTCCCTGCCATCCAGGACCTCTATACCAGACTTGTCAGAGGAAGGCCCTAAAAATGGTCAAAGACTCCAGCCACCAAAGTCATACTGTTCTCTCTGCTACACGGCAAAGCGGTACCGATACACAAAGTCTGAAACCAACAGGACCCTGAACAGCTTCTACTAAATAGTAAACCAATAGCTACCCAAACTATCTGCATTGAACCTTTTTGCATAACTGTGTTGACTACCACTGTTTTATACATCCTGTTGCCTTATCCCTACCTATATGTATATGTATATACACACACACACACACACACAGTGGGGAGAACAAGTATTTGATACACTGCCGATTTTGCAGGTTTTCCTACTTACAAAGCATGTAGAGGTCTGTAATTTTTATCAGAGGTACACTTCAACTGTGAGAGACGGAATCTAAAACAAAAATCCAGAAAATCAACATTGTATGATTTTTAAGTAATTAATTTGCATTTTATTGCATGACATAAGTATTTGATCACCTACCAAACAGTAAGAATTCCGGCTCTCACAGACCTGTTAGTTTTTCTTTAAGAAGCCCTCCTGTTCTCCACTCATTACCTGTATTAACTGCACCTGTTTGAACTCGTTACCTGTATTAACTGAATAAAAACATAGATCAAATAGACAGGCGGAAATCAGACAGCTGTCGTGTGTGCCATGAACGTTCTTTATCTACACTGAACAAAAATATAAACGTAACATGTAAAGTGTTGGTCCCATGTTTCATGAGCTGAAATAAAAGATCCCAGAAACGTTCAATACGCACAAAAAGCTTATTTCTCTCAAATGTTGGGAGCACATTTGTTTACATTTACAAAGTGTATCTCTCAAACACACTCACTCAGGCAACGCCTAGTGCCTTCAGAAAGTATTCACACCCCTTGACTTTGTCCACATTTTGTGTTAAAGCCTGAATTTAAAATTGATTACATTGAAATTGTGTCACTGGCCTTGAAATGTTTACAAATTAATTACAAATGAAAAGCTGAAATGTATTGAGTCAATAAGTATTCAACCCTTTTGGTATAGCAAGCTTAAATAAGTTCAGGAGTAATAATTTGCTCACATAAGTTGCATGGACTCACTCTGTGTGCAATAATAGTGTTTAACATGATTTTTTTGTTTTAACATGATATTTGAAGGACTACCTCATCTCTGTACCCCACATGAGGCTGCTGAGGGGAGGAAGGTTCATAATAATGTCCAGAATGGAACAAATGGAATGGCTGAAAACACCTGAAAACTGTAGTTTTTGTAGTGACTGGGTGTTTGATGTATTTTATACCAATCCTCCCCAATTAAAGGTGCCACCAATCTCCCGTGCTGTACCCCACACATACAATTATCTGTGAGGTCCCTCAGTCGAGCAGTGAATTTCAAACACAGATGCAACCACAAAGACCAGGGAGGTTTTTCAATGCCTCGCAAAGAAGGGCAACTATTGGTAGATTGGTAAAAAAAATGTAAAAGCAGACATTGAATATCCCTTTGAGCATGGTGAAGTAATTAATTACACTTTGGATGGTGTATCAATACACCCAGTCACTAAAAAGATACAGGCGTCCTTCCTAACTCAGTTGCCGGAGAGGAAGGAAACCGCTCATGGAATTCACCATGAGGCCAATGGTGACTTTAAAACTGTTACAGAGTTTAATGGCTGTGATAGGAGAAAACTGAGGATGGATCAACAACATTTTAGTTACACCACAATACTAACCTAAATGACAGAGTGAAAAGAAGGAAGTGTGTACAGAATAAAAATATTCCAAAACGTGCATCCTGTTTGCAACAAGGCACTAAAGTAATACTGCAAAAAATGTGGCAAAGCAATTCACTTTTCGTCCTGAATACAAAGTGTTATGTTTGGGGCAAATCCAATACAACACATTACTGAGTACAACTCTCCATATTTTCAAGCATAGTGGTGGCTACATAATGTTATGGGTATGCTTGTAATAGTTAAAGACTGGGGAGTTTTTCAGGATAAAAAAAGAAACTGAATGGAACTAAGCACAGGCAAAATCTTAGAGGAAAACCTGGTACATTCTGCTTTCCACCAGGCACTGGGAGATATGCCACACCTGCCAGGTGGATGGATTATCTTGGCAAATAAGAAATGCTCACTAACAGGGATGTAAACAAATGTATGCACAGCATTTGAGAGAAATAAGCTTTATGTTTGTATGGAAAAATTCTGGGATGATTTATTTCAGCTCATGAAACATGGGACCAACACTTTAAAATGTTGCTTTTATCTTTATGTTCAGTGTAGATAAAACATGTTCATGGCACACATGACAGCTGTCTGATTTTCACCTGTCTCAGTGGACTAATCCATTGAAGAGGCCGCGGGGGTGCCATGGTCCAAGAAGGGGAGGGTGGCTCAGAGATGCCACGGTCCAAGAAGGGGAGGGTGGCTCAGATGCACAGATGCACAAGGCACGTCTCTCCAGTATCCCCATGACATATATTAATAGTAGCCTACATTCACCAGTAGCAGCCTACATTCACCAGTAGTAGCCTACATTCACCAGTAGTAGCCTACATTCACCAGTAGTAGCCTACATTCACCAGTAGCAGCCTACATTCACCAGTAGTAGCCTACATTCACCAGTAGTAGCCTACATTCACCAGTAGTAGCCTACATTCACCAGTAGTAGCCTACATTCACCAGTAGTAGCCTACATTCACCAGTAGTAGCCTACATTCACCAGTAGCAGCCTACATTCACCAGTAGTAGCCTACATTCACCAGTAGTAGCCTACATTCACCAGTAGTAGCCTACATTCACCAGTAGCAGCCTACATTCACCAGTAGTAGCCTACATTCACCAGTAGTAGCCTCACATTCACCAGTAGTAGCCTACATTCACCAGTAGTAGCCTACATTCACCAGTAGTAGCCTACATTCACCAGTAGCAGCCTACATTCACCAGTAGTAGCCTACATTCACCAGTAGTAGCCTACATTCGCCAGTAGTAGCCTACATTCACCAGTAGTAGCCTACATTCACCAGTAGCAGCCTACATTCACCAGTAGTAGCCTACATTCACCAGTAGTAGCCTACATTCACCAGTAGCAGCCTACATTCACCAGTAGTAGCCTACATTCACCAGTAGTAGCCTACATTCACCAGTAGTAGCCTACATTCACCAGTAGCAGCCTACATTCACCAGTAGCAGCCTGGGCTCAGACCCAGAGGAGAGACCCAGCGTTGAAACCCTCTCATATTCAGGCGTCCTAATGAGATGACTACTAAAGCCGATGCCATCAAACCTAGCAGCCTCAGGTATGTTTTGAAAGAGACCAGATTCCCTCTGCGAAACAGTGCTAGGCAATTCTGGAATGTTCTTAGACGTTCCACTGAAAAGCGAGCTTTGAATGATGCCGAATCTAGGGTTAAACCTGTGACGAGGGTATATTGAGATGTGAAAGTAAGCATCCTTCAGGTCGACGGATACGAACCAATCTCCTTGGCGCACAGAACATAGCAGAGCAGTGTGTCAACCTTCTGAACGTGTACTTTCTCATGTGCCTGTTCCAAGCGCTTAGATCTAGGATCGGGTGTATGCCGCCCCCCCTTTTTTAGAACCAGTAAATATCTAGAGTAAAAACCGCAGTGGCTTTGCTGGGAAGGAACAATTCTTATTGCCCTTATCCCAATTAGCGATGTGATTTCTTACTGGAGGACACGCGCTGATTCCCCCTGAACCTGAGTGTGTATGAATCCCTTGAAATGAGGCGGGGTGACAGCGAATTGTAGTCTGTATCCCCTGTCTATAGTGCCCTGTACCCAGTATGACCCTGCGCATGCCCGCCAGTTCTCTCTCCGCTCCGAGAGAGGGCTGACGGGAATTTCCCCCAAAGACGCACTGCGCATGCTCGGCTGGCCCGCACCGGGAGAGCGCTTATGTGGCCTATCACCATAGAAGGAGCGATAGCACCTTTTGGTGGCGTTATAGGGAGGCACCCTGTTTGTTTTGATTTTGTGAGAAACAACATGTCTGACTGCGGCCTTGGCCTGAAGCCTGGATGCGCTAGTGTTAAAATGTTTTATGTGAACTGACATTGGGGAGTGTTTATGAGACAGGAGGGGGGACTTGTAGGAGCATCCACCTGAACATTGTCTCTTCTCCTCTTTGGGTTGTACTCTGTTGCCACCATCTTGGGCCCGGTATGCCGGAAAGAACACTGAGGTGCCTGGGAACTTGCACCCTGGAACAAGCTCAAGATTGGCGGAGGGGACACCGGTAGGCCAACTGCTTCTTCCTCCCCTGGGTGGGGTTAGGAACCGGCTGGCTCCTTGGTGCCATGGGTGGGAAGGGAGGCTTCTTAGACCAGGGGCCCTTAGGGTCCAAGGTTCTCTGCTGCCCTGGGCTCACAACCTGGGGGGCTGGGCCTCTGGGGATCTTAAAGGTTGACGGGGGTCGACCTGTTGCAGCCTGGGAAAAGGTGCGGTGAGGCACAGGGGAGGCACTGGGGAGGCACGGGGGAGGCACAGGGGAGGCACTGGGGAGGCACAGGGTAGGCACTGGTCTGTGTCTTCCTGGGCAGACAGAGCTGTAGGGCTTCACCCTCCCTCTTTTTCTCCTCGCACCGTTTCTGAATCATTTTGACGGTGGAAAAGGCCTTTAGGGTCTACTGGATCATCCAGGATCTTCAGCTTCTCACTATCAGACACCGTGGATAGATTGAGCCATCGCGCCTTCTCTTGCAATATCATGAGCCCCATCGCTCTTCCTGACACCTGGACGGTGGTTTTAAGTAGACGCAGGTTGAGGTCTGTGGCAATTCAGATCTTGTCCCATAAACCCGGCTCCGATGTGACCGCTATCTCCTCCTGTACCTCAGCTTGGTATGCCGAGAGCATGGAGGCAGTGCTGAGAGCCCTCCACACTGTGGCGACCCACCTGTAGATCATCTCTGTCGCGGAGGACTGGAAGCGCTCGTACTTGGTTGGTAAGGTGGGTGTAGATGGGAAGCCACCAGTGGTTCAATGGGGGGCATGTGGGCAAGCCCAATCCCTTCCATGTCAACGCAGTCCAACACTGATCCACCTTGGACAGGGTTCTTGGAGGAGAAAGGTGTACGGGTAATCTCCTCCAGGCATTCTGGGAAGACTGGTAGTAATTGCCTGGCCGCCCGTTTGGCTTTGGGTAGTCTCTTACCCTCGTAGCGGGACGTGGTGGTCTCTGCTATTGCATTGGGCCAAGGAATCACCAGTTTATCCGCAGGGCATTTGCACATGTCCTGCAGGTCCACACAGAGAGCTGGTGGGGGTGGAGCCCAACCTGTGTGTCCGGTTTCGGATTCCCCGGCAGGAGGTTTGGTGGCCTGGCCTGAGGGGATGAAGGAGTCTTCATCTCCATCAGATGATTCCGAAAGGAGGCTGTCATTGTTGTCTCCTATCAGGAAGCAGGGCAGGGAGGTCGCGAGGTTGTTGCTGGAGTCCTCTAACAGCGGGGCAACGGCATCGAGCTGGTCGCCCCAGCTAGCGCTAGCCATCAGGATTACCCGTGGGGATATCCATGGCCTCTGATGAGTCATCGGGGACGCCAGCCCCAATGTTAGGGTTCTGTTGACTCAGGCTAGCTTGGCGTGCTAGCTTGGCGTGCTAGCTTGGCGTGCTAGCCTGCGACGGAGGCTGTTCATAGTGAAAAGGGCACAGTGTGGACAGGAGCCGGGGGAGGCTAATGCTAATGCTTCCTGGGCATGTTACAGCCCAATGTTTGAATCTAATGTACGATCCAATGTATGAATCTAATGTGCAATCCAATGTATGAATCGATTGCTTATACTTACGTAAAATCAAACCACTGGCAACCCTCTCCAAAGACAGATTCCGAGAATTCCTCAGCGTTCACCTCCGCATCAAAAGTTTCAGGTTGATCCTTGAGCTCACTCACTATGAAAAGACATTCAAGCAGTACATTTGGCATTCAAATATATTATTTTCATTGGAGTGTATGCTGATGTCTTTTATCTTGATATCAAGATATCTCCAGAGCTTCAACCACTCTACCAAGTGTAGTGTGTCTAAAGCAGTGTTTCCCAACCCTGGTCCTCCTGTACCCCCAACCCTGGTCCCCCCAGTGAAAGTTGCGCCCCTGATTCTAATCACACCATCTCCGTTTTCCATCAGTGCACCATAGGAATCCCTCAAAGCCAGTGTGAATGTCAAGCCCTGCAGTTCAATAAGGACCCTGGGAGGTCATCCTCTGAAGGAGAAACACAGTTGCATAACTTCTTTTTGTTCCTTAAAACTATTGTTTGAATACATGAATATGGAAGTAATGTGTGTTTTATATGATTTCCTTCTAATTCATTTACTAGAAGTTTCGTAAAACACGTATTTCATCTCTAGATCAACTATGTATTGGATGAGAGCCAGGCCACACAATGCATTGATCATTAAAGATGGCCACATATGCCTCACAAGGGAGAACCTTCTAACCCTGGAGATGGACCCAATGGTGGGTAACTCACTGGTTGAGAGAGAGATTTTAAAGATTAGAGGTAAAAAAGTACAATTAAATGAACTTGACATGTCTGAAACGTTGGTCTGACAGAATTCTATATTTCCAGGAATTATAAAACACACGATACAGCTTCAGTAGGTGTGTGAATTGTAATCCCAAAAATGTGGATATCAGAGCAATCTTGAGGGAATTCTATTTGAGTCAGAAAAGGATATTCATATGACAGGTAAGATACACTACATTACCAAAAGTATGTGGACATCTGCTCGTCGAACATCTCATTCCAAAATGGGCATTAATATGGAGTCTGTCCCCCCTTTGCTGCTATAACAGCCTCCACTCTTCTGGGAAGGCTTTCCACTAGATGTTGGAATATTGCTGTTGGGAATTGCTTCCATTCAGCCACAAGAGCATTAGTGAGGTCGGGCACTGATGTTGGGCGATTAGGCCTGGCTCGCAGTCAGCGTTCCAATCCCTACATTTTTTAACGTTATAGTCTTATTCTAAAATTGATTAAATTGTTTTTTTCCCCCCATCAATCTACACACAATACCCCATAATGCTAAAGGAAAAACAGGTTATAAAAATTAAAAAAACTGAAGACTTCTCCCTACAGTCCTCAGACATTCAGCCCTTTCCCTACAGTCCTCAGACATTCAGCCTTCTCCCTATAGTTTAAGACATTCAGCCTTCTCCCTACAGTTTAAGACATTCTGCCTTCTCCCTACAGTTTAAGACATTCAGCCTTCTCCCTACAGTCCTCAGACATTCTGCCTTCTCCCTACAGTTTAAGACATTCTGCCTTCTCCCTACAGTCCTCAGACATTCAGCCTTCTCCCTACAGTTTAAGACATTCAGCCTTCTCCCTACAGTCCTCAGACATTCAGCCTTCTCCCTACAGTTTAAGACATTCAGCCTTCTCCCTACAGTCCTCAGACATTCAGCCTTCTCCCTACAGTCCTCAGACATTCAGCCTTCTCCCTACAGTTTAAGACATTCAGCCTTCTCCCTACAGTCCTCAGACATTCAGCCTTCTCCCTACAGTCCTCAGACATTCAGCCTTCTCCCTACAGTTTAAGACATTCAGCCTTCTCCCTACAGTCCTCAGACATTCAGCCTTCTCCCTACAGTTTAAGACATTCAGCCTTCTCCCTACAGTTTAAGACATTAAGCCTTCTCCCTACAGTTTAAGACATTCAGCCTTCTCCCTACAGTTTAAGACATTCTGCCTTCTCCCTACAGTCCTCAGACATTCAGCCTTCTCCCTACAGTTTAAGACATTCTGCCTTCTCCCTACAGTTTAAGACATTCAGCCTTCTCCCTACAGTTTAAGACATTCAGCCTTCTCCCTACAGTCCTCAGACATTCAGCCTTCTCCCTACAGTTTAAGACATTCTGCCTTCTCCCTACAGTTTAAGACATTCAGCCTTCTCCCTACAGTCCTCAGACATTCAGCCTTCTCCCTACAGTCCTCAGACATTCAGCCTTCTCCCTACAGTTTAAGACATTCTGCCTTCTCCCTACAGTTTAAGACATTCTGCCTTCTCCCTACAGTCCTCAGACATTCAGCCTTCTCCCTACAGTTTAAGACATTCAGCCTTCTCCCTACAGTTTAAGACATTCTGCCTTCTCTCTACAGTCCTCAGACATTCAGCCTTCTCCCTACAGTTTAAGACATTCTGCCTTCTCCCTAGTTTAAGACATTCTGCCTTCTCCCTACAGTCCTCAGACATTCAGCCTTCTCCCTACAGTTTAAGACATTCAGCCTTCTCCCTACAGTTTAAGACATTCTGCCTTCTCCCTACAGTTTAAGACATTCAGCCTTCTCCCTACAGTCCTCAGACATTCTGCCTTCTCCCTACAGTTTAAGACATTCTGCCTTCTCCCTACAGTCCTCAGACATTCAGCCTTCTCCCTACAGTTTAAGACATTCAGCCTTCTCTCTACAGTCCTTAGACATTCAGCCTTCTCCCTACAGTTTAAGACATTCTGCCTTCTCCCTACAGTTTAAGACATTCAGCCTTCTCCCTACAGTTTAAGACATTCAGCCTTCTCTCTACAGTCCTTAGACATTCTGCCTTCTCCCTACAGTTTAAGACATTCAGCCTTCTCCCTAAAGAATCCTGCAAATAAAAAATACACACTTACTGTAGAAGTTACAGATCCATACAGCTATGGTGCCTCCATCCTACTAAACTACACTTCCAGAGTTAAGCTTACACACAGGAGTTCAGAGCCATGCTAGCTAGCTAATTAGCACAGGTGGTCACCTCTTGTCTTCCGTCTGTTCCCCGTAAACAAGCGCTGTAACGTGGAGATGTGGCCGTGTGGGAACACTAACCCTAACCCTATCAATGTGTGTATCAATTTAACCTTCCGTTCTTTTCAAATTATTTCTCATTTATATGAAATATAAGGTCCTTATGCTTCCAAAACCGTACCGCAGCGCGTTAATGTTCGCACCGGGCGTCAGAGATCTTAACCCCGTACAGAAGACTGCCTTCGTCCAATGACTCTTCTGTGTAATGTGGTGGAACTGAGGGTCCCGATCAAGGGCTACGTCTACCACCAGGTTCTTTAAAAAGTGTTACAGAAAAGTAGTTATGTTTTCAAATCCTAAACACTTGATTTCACAGTGTAGGATTCATATCGTCCCAGATGTAAGCTGTAGACAATATCAACATCAACGTCTATTTTCTTAAATACTGATTGGTGCTCCGAACATTTTAAAGTAGCCTATATTTATAGCCTTATAGATGTTATATGCCTAATGTATAATCTAGAAATAAAGCCTATTGAGTCATGCAGTGTAGTTCAGTGCGCCATTGTTTGATGATTAACCCAGTCAACTCAACTCCCCCAGACTCCGAACTGTTTTGCAACCAGGGAATGTATCCCAAATAACACCCTGTTCCCTACACAGTGCACTACTTTTGACCAGATCCCTATGGGCCCAGGTCAAAGTAGTGGTTCCCTACATAGTGCACTACTTTTGACCAGATCCCTATGGGCCCAGGTCAAAGTAGTGCACTACATAGGGAGATAGGGTGCCATTTTGGGACGAAAGAGATCCATTGAGCAGCGGAACGCCTGCCTGGCTGGCAGACTATCTGTTTCTATCAGTTGTTGTTCAGAATATTGCCGTCAGTCAGCATGGCCCTTCTCTCCACTCTCACACCGGTGTTTGTGGCTGTTTTATGCGTGATCCTAGCTGTTCTTTTCAAAAGTTTTCAGAAGAAAGAGATGAAGGAAGTGAAGCCCGCGGCTGAGGTCCGACCGTGGGTGGATGAGGATCTGCAGGACGACACAGAGATCAGAACCAAAGAAGAAGGTAGGTATCCCAATAATCTCTCCTATCTACCGAAGCGTGCACTTCTTTACTTCCCTTTCATGGATTTGAAAGGAAATTACCATTTTCTATTGGTCAACAGTTTATTTTCGCATGCGAAAATACGCAACAATCGAACCTGTACCGAATAAATAAAATTGACGGATTGTGGCAGGACGATATTTCGCAATTGGTGTGAATGCCATTACAAACAAGACGTGTTCGTATTTATTTTTTTCATCCAAATTATTTGGCCGAAAATAACGGACTGAGAAAGGGCCTTATTGTAAAGCAGTGGTATTTAAACTTTTTCAGACTGGACCCTATTTTTTTTGCCAGAATTTCTGGGGACCCCACCCCAAATACACCCTTAATATCAGTACATTTACATTTTTACTTCAATAAATAACCTTCAATTCATGACATGTTCATCTCTTATCAAAATGAAAACAAACCAATAAATACATTTACTCAATAAAATTGTATTTTTCAAATTATCTTTCTCAAAAACGTTTGTATAGTGTCCCATACAATAATCTGTACTTGTTCCTAAAAAAAATTAAAAGCGTTTTTTTTTTTGTGGGGTGGACCTCACTGCAGTCCCCCAGCGAGCCCACTAGGAGACGCCACCCCCGACTTTGAAGACCATTGTGGTAAAGGTTGCATGTAGTGTAGCCTATGAATAACATGCTACTAAAGCCACCGGTGCAGTCGACTGGTTTCTCTGCGTCATAGCACTCCTCTAGGTCAGCTGGGTGAAACAGAGAGACCTGCTGCTACCTGCTACAGTTAAAGTCGGGCGGCAGGTAGCTCAGTGGGTAAGAGCGTTGTGCCAGTACCCGAAAGGTCGCTGGTTCTAATCCCCAAGCCGACTAGGTGAAAAATCTGTCGATGTGCCCTTAAGTTAAAGCTTAACCCTAATTGCTCCTGTAAGTCGCTCTGGATAAGAGTGTCTGCTAAATTACTAAAATGAAGTTGGAAGTTTACATACACCTTAGCCAAATAAATTGAAACTCTGTTTTTCACAATTCCTGACATTTTAATCCTAGTAAAAATTCCCTGTTTTAGGTCAGTTAGGATCACCACTTTATTTTAAGAATGTGAAATGTCAGAATAATAGTAGAGAGAATGATTTATTTCAGATTTGATTTCTTTCATCACATTCCCAGTGGGTCAGAAGTTTACATACACTCAATTAGTATTTGGTAGCGTTGCCTTTAAATTGTTTAACTTGGGTCAAACGTTTCGTGGAGCCTTCCACAAGCTTCCCACAATAAGTTGGATGAATTTTGGCCCATTCCTCCTGACAGAGCTGGTGTAACTGAGTCAGGTTTGTAGGCCTCCTTGCTCGCACACGCTTTTTCAGTTCTGCCCACACATGTTCTATAGGATTGAGGTCAGGGTTTTGTGATGGCCACTCCAATACCTTGACTTTGTTGTCCTTAAGCCATTTTGCCACAACTTTGGAAGTATGCTTGGGGTCATTGTCCATTTGGAAGACCCATTTGCGACCAAGCTTTAACTTCCACATAATTTTCCTTCCTCATGATGCCATCTATTTTGTGAAGTGCACCAGTCCCTCCTGCAGCAAAGCACCCCCACAGCATGATGCTGCCACCCCCGTACTTCACGGTTGGGATGGTGTTCTTCGGCTTGCAAGCCGACCCCTTTTTCCTCCAAACATAACGATGGTCATTATGGCCAAACAGTTATATTTTTGTTTCATCAGACCAGAGGACATTTCTCCAAAAAGTACGATCTTTGTCCCCATGTGCAGTTGCAAACCGTAGTCTGGCTTTTTTATGGCGGTTTTGGAGCAGTGGCTTCTTCCTTGCTGAACAGCCTTTCAGGTTATGTCGATATAGGACTCGTTTTACTGTGGATATAGATACTTTTGTACCTGTTTCCTCCAGCATCTTCACAAGGTCCTTTGCTGTTGTTCTGGGATTGATTTGCACTTTTTGCACCAAATTATGTTCATCTCTAGGAGACAGAACGCGTCTCCTTCCTGAGCAGTATGACGGCTGCGTGGTCCCATGGTGTTTATACTTGCGTACTATTGTTTGTACAGATGAACGTGGTACCTTCAGGCGTTTGGAAATTGCTCCCAAGGATGAACCAGACTTGTGGAGGTCTACAATTGTTTTTCTGAGGTCTTGGCTGATTTATTTTGATTTTCCCATGATGTCAAGCAAAGAGGTACTAAGTTTGAAGGTAGGCCTTGAAATACATCCACAGGTACACCTCCAATTGACTCAAATTATGTAAATTAGCCTATCAGAAGCTTCTAAAGCCATGACATCATTTTCTGGAATTTTCCAAGCTGTTGAAAGGCACAGTCAACTTAGTGTATGTAAACTTCTGACCCACTGGAATTGTGATACAGTGAATTATAAGTGAAATAATCTGTCTGTAAACAATTGTTGGAAAAATTACTTGTGTCATGCACAAAGTAGATGTCCTAACCGACTTGCCAAAACTCTAGTTTGTTAACAAGAAATTTGTGGAGTGGTTGAAAAACGAGTTTTAATGACTCCAACCTAAGTGTATGTAAACTTCAGACTTCAACTGTATATGTAGGCTAATGTGCACAGTTCATCATGTCATCTGGTTTCAACATATAGCCCTTAACTCTAGGCCTAGCCAACTCAACTCCACGGTTTATGATGGAGTTGAGCGGTGACATTTTTTATCAAAAACTACTGCAATTACACAGAACAATGTTGTGTGTGTCAATCCCCCCTCAGTCTGCAGTCTCTGTCTGTATATTACTCAACCTTTGAACCCAAAGCGAGAAAATAACTGCCAAGACGAGAGAGAGAAAGAGAGAGATCATTAACCACAGGGAACGACAGAACAGATCATTAACCACAGAACAGATCATTAACCACAGAACAGATCATTAACCACAGAACAAATAATTAAACACAGAACAGATAATAAACCACAGGGAATGACAGAACAGATAATTAACCACAGAACAGATGATTAACCACAGAACAGATAATTAACCACAGGGAACCACAGAACAGATCATTAACCACAGAACAGATCATTAACCACAGAACAGATAATTAACCACAGGGAACCACAGAACAGATCATTAACCACAGAACATATCATTAACCACAGAACAGACCATTACCCACAGGGAACGACAGAACAGATCATTAACCACAGAACAGATCATTAACCACAGGGAATGACAGAACATATCATTAACCACAGAACAGATCATTAACCACAGGGAATGACAGAACATATCATTAACCACAGAACAGATCATTAACCACAGAACAGATAATTAACCACAGGGAACCACAGAACAGATCATTAACCACAGAACAGATCATTAACCACAGGGAACCACAGAACAGATCATTAACCACAGAACAGATAATTAACCACAGAACAGATAAGTAACCACAGGGAATGACAGAACAGATCATTAACCACAGAACAGATCATTAACCACAGAACAGATAAGTAACCACAGGGAATGACAGAACAGATCATTAACCACAGAACAGATAATTAACCACAGGGAATCACAGAACAGATCATTAACCACAGAACAGATAATTAACCACAGGGAACCACAGAACAGATCATTAACCACAGAACAGATCATTAACCACAGGGAACCACAGAACAGATCATTAACCACAGAACAGATAATTAACCACAGGGAATCACAGAACAGATCATTAACCACAGAACAGATAATTAACCACAGAACAGATCATTAACCACAGGGAACCACAGAACAGATCATTAACCACAGAACAGATAATTAACCACAGAACAGATCATTAACCACAGAACAGATCATTAACCACAGAACAGATCATTAACCACAGGGAACCACAGAACAGATCATTAACCACAGAACAGATCATTAACCACAGGGAACCACAGAACAGATCATTAACCACAGAACAGATCATTAACCACAGGGAACCACATAACATATCAGTGCAACTCAAGGTAGTATGAATGAACCCATTCGGCCAAGTAGCAATACAAATGGTTACACTTACCAAGCCCAACCCACAGTCAACAAATAAGTGCACGATATGCACATCTGACTAGAAGTTAAAATTAGCAGATTGCGCCTTTAAACCGTGTTCAAAACCGCCTACAATTAAAAAAAGCCTTGTTTTCTGTAGATTCAGACAATTGGTCTTCCCCCCTGTCTGTCTGGTTTTAGATGATGGTGATTGGTCTTCCCCCCCTGTCTGTCTGGTTTTAGATGATTGTGATTGGTCTTCCCCCCTGTCTGTCTGCTTTTAGATGATGGTGATTGGTCTTCCCCCTGTCTGTCTGGTTTTAGATGATGGTGATTGGTCTTCCCCCCTGTCTGTCTGGTTTTAGATGATGGTGATTGGTCTTCCCCCTGTCTGTCTGGTTTTAGATGATTGTGATTGGTCTTCCCCCCTGTCTGTCTGCTTTTAGATGATGGTGATTGGTCTTCCCCCCTGTCTGTCTGGTTTTAGATGATGGTGATTGGTCTTCCCCCTGTCTGTCTGGTTTTAGATGATGGTGATTGGTCTTCCCCCTGTCTGTCTGGTTTTAGATGATGGTGATTGGTCTTCCCCCCTGTCTGTCTGGTTTTAGATGATGGTGATTGGTCTTCCCCCTGTCTGTCTGCTTTTAGATGATGGTGATTGGTCTTCCCCCCCTGTCTGTCTGCTTTTAGATGATGGTGATTGGTCTTCCCCCCTGTCTGTCTGGTTTTAGATGATGGTGATTGGTCTTCCCCCCTGTCTGTCTGGTTTTAGATGATGGTGATTGGTCTTCCCCCCTGTCTGTCTGGTTTTAGATGATGGTGATTGGGTGGAGAGTGGTGGGGAGGAGGAGCTGGCCCACGTGCCCTACCTGGCTTCTCGGTACCCCGTAGAGGTCATGGTTCAGAGGTCACAGGACTTCTACAGCCTGATGAACCAGAGGAGGTCCGTCCGCTTCATCAGCCCCGAGCCCGTTCCACGACAGGTCATCGACAACGTCATCCGCACCGCAGGTAACACATGCATAATGCACACACACACACACACACACACACACACACACACACACACACACACACACACACACACACATACATGAATGTGTTGTCTGTGTTGTCCAGGCACAGCCCCTAGTGGAGCCCACACAGAGCCCTGGACGTTTGTGGTGGTGTCAGACCCAGAGGTGAAGCACCAGATCAGGCTAGTGGTGGAGGAGGAGGAGGAGGTCAACTACCGTCAGAGGATGGGGGACAAGTGGGTCAGTGACCTGCAGAGGCTCAGGTCAGATAGGAAGCACAGTACACACACCATGTAGATATACACCATGTAGATATACACCATGTAGATATACACCATGTAGATATACACTATGTAGATATACACCATGTAGATATACACCATGTAGATATACACTATGTAGATATACACTATGTAGATATACACCATGTAGATATACACCATGTAGATATACACCATGTAGATATACACTATGTAGATATACACTATGTAGATATACACTATGTAGATATACACCATGTAGATATACACCATGTAGATATACACCATGTAGATATACACTATGTAGATATACACCATGTAGATATACACTATGTAGATATACACCATGTAGATATACACCATGTAGATATACACCATGTAGATATACACCATGTAGATATACACTATGTAGATATACACTATGTAGATATACACTATGTAGATATACACCATGTAGATATACACCATGTAGATATACACCATGTAGATATACACTATGTAGATATACACCATGTAGATATACACCATGTAGATATACACTATGTAGATATACACTATGTAGATATACACCATGTAGATATACACCATGTAGATATACACTATGTAGATATACACCATGTAGATATACACCATGTAGATATACACCATGTAGATATACACTATGTAGACGCACACACACGCAGACATACAACATGCACACACATGCACACAAGTCAGATAATATTTTTCTCCCTCTCTCTCTCTCTCTCTCGCTCTCTTTCCCTCTCCATCTCCCCCTCTCTCCCCCTCTCTCTCTCTCTCTCTCCCCTCTCTCCATCTCCTGAGTGGCGCAGTGGTCTAAGGCACTGCATCACTGTGCCACTAGATCCTGGTTCGAATCCAGGCTCTGTCGCAGCCGGCCGCGACCGGGAGACTCATGGGCGGCGCACAATTGGCCCAGCGTCGTCCAGGGTAGGGGAGGGAATGGCCGGCAGGGATGTAGCTCAGTTGATAGAGCATGGCGTTTGCAACGCCAGGGTTGTGGGTTCGATTCCCACAGGGGGCCAGTATAAAAAAAGATGTATTCACTAACTGTAAGTCACTCTGGATAAGAGCGTCTGCTAAATGATGTAAATGTAAAATCTCCCCCTCTCTCCCTCTCTGTCCCCTCTCTCCATCTCCCCTCTCTCCATCTCTCCTCTCTCTCCATCTCTCCCTCTCTCTCCCCTCTCTCCATCTCTCCCCCTCTCTCCCCTCTCTCCATCTCTCCCCCTCTCTCCCCTCTCTCCTCCCTCTCTCCCAGGACTAACTGGGTGAAGCAGTATCTTGACGAGGCTCCCTACCTGGTGTTGGTCTTTAAACAGACGTACGGCGTTGTAGATGGAGGACAGAAGAAGACTCATTACTACAATGAGATCAGTGTGTCCATCTCCTGTGGCCTGCTATTGGCCGCGTTGCAGGTCAGATCATTCACACACACACACACACACACACACACACACACACACACACACAAGTCATTTACATTTTAGTCATTTAGCTCTTATCCAGAGCCACTTGCAGTTAGTGCATTCATCTTCAGATAGCTAGGTAAGACAACCACACACACACAAACACTCATTCAGATCATTCACCAAGTCAGAACCCCCCTGGACCTCTGGGGTGTATTCAGGGACGTGAAACGTGCTGAACGTTGCAGATAGAAATATAATGAATAGAGCTGATATGATTCCCTATTCTATCTGAAGATGGCACCGACAGACATGGCAGCTCTGCTTCCAGCTCCTCAGCAACAGACATGGCAGCTCTGCTTCCAGCTCCTCAGCAACAGACATGGCAGCTCTGCTTCCAGCTCCTAAGCAGCAGACATGGCAGCTCTGCTTCCAGCTCCTAAGCAGCAGACATGGCAGCTCTGCTTCCAGCTCCTCAGCAACAGACATGGCAGCTCTGCTTCCAGCTCCTCAGCAACAGACATGGCAGCTCTGCTTCCAGCTCCTCAGCAACAGACATGGCAGCTCTGCTTCCAGCTCCTCAGCAACAGACATGGCAGCTCTGCTTCCAGCACCTAAGCAGCAGACATGGCAGCTCTGCTTCCAGCTCCTAAGCAGCAGACATGGCAGCTCTGCTTCCAGCTCCTCAGCAGCAGACATGGCAGCTCTGCTTCCAGCTCCTCAGCAACAGACATGGCAGCTCTGCTTCCAGCACCTAAGCAACAGACATGGCAGCTCTGCTTCCAGCTCCTAAGCAACAGACATGGCAGCTCTGCTTCCAGCTCCTAAACAGCAGACATGGCAGCTCTGCTTCCAGCTCCTAAGCAGCAGACATGGCAGCTCTGCTTCCAGCTCCTAAGCAGCAGACATGGCAGCTCTGCTTCCAGCTCCTCAGCAACAGACATGGCAGCTCTGCTTCCAGCTCCTCGACATGGCAGCTCTGCTTCCAGCTCCTAAGCAGCTTTACATTATTATTATTATTTTTGTGTTATTTCTTACATTATTAGCCTAAAAAGTTTTTTTTTGTGTTATTACATACAGCCGGAAAGAACGTTTGGATATCAGAGCGGCGGTAACTCACCAGCATTCCGACCAGAAATACGACTTTCCCGAATTGGATCCTTTGTTCGTACCCCCAAGGCAACTGAACTTATCCCAGAGGCTGCTCTAAGAAGCCGCTGGCGGAGAAGAGGTATTCGGAGTGGACTTCTAGTCCGACTCAGGAGGCGTGCACACCATCCACCGCTTCCGAGTATATTACTCACTAATGTTCAGTCCCTGGACAATAAAGTAGACGAGCTCAGGGCGAGGATCTCCTTCCAGAGAGACATCAGGGACTGTAACATACTCTGTTTCACGGAATCATGGCTCTCTCCGGATATACTGTCCCCGTCCATACAGCCAGCTTGGTTCTCAGTACATCGCGCGGACAGGAATAAAGAACTCTCCGGGAAGAAGAAAGGTGGAGGTGTATGTTTCGTGATTAACTACTCATGGTGTGATTGTGGTAACGTACAGGAACTCAAGTCCTTTTGTTCACCTAACCTAGAAGACCTCACAATCAAATGTCGACCGTATTACCTCCCAAGATAATTATCTTCGGTTATAGTCACAGCCGTGTATATTCCCCCTCAAGCTGATACCACGACGGCTCTCAAGGAACTACACTGGACTTTATGCAAACTGGAAACCCCATATCCAGAGGCTGCATTTAATGTAGCTGGGGACTTCTGAGGAAATCTGAGGAAAACACTACCGAAGTTCTATCAACACATTGCCTGCAGTACTCGTGCTTCAAAAACTCTCGACCATTGTCACTCTCCCTTCCGGGATGGCTACAAGGCCCTCCCCGCCCTCCCTTCGGCAAATCAGATCACAACTCCCTTCTGCGCCTCCGTTCCTATAGGCAGAAACTCAAACAGGAAGTACCCGTGCTAAGTTCTATTCAACGCTGGTCTGACCAATCAGAATCCATGCTTCAAGATTGTTTTGATCACGTGGACTGGGATATGTTCCGGGTTGCCTCTGAGAATAACATTGACGTATACACTGACTATTAAAACCTACCCAAACCAAAAACCGTGGATAGATGACAGCATTCACAAAACTGAAAGCGCGAACCACCGCGTTTAACCACGGCAAGGTCACTGGGAATATGGTAGAATACAAAGAGTGCAGTTATGCCCTCTGTAAGGCAATCAAACAGGCAAAACGTCAGTACAGAGACAAAGTGGAGTCGTAATTCAACAGCACAGACACGAGACGTACAGTGCCTTGCAAAAGTATTCATCCCCCTTGGCATTTTTCCTATTTTGTTGCATTACAATCTGTAATTTTTAATTGATTTTTATTGTGGAATGAAAAAAATTACTTGTTTCAACAAATTCTAAAAAATTAATAACGGAAAAGGGGTGTGTGCATATGTATTCACCCCCTTTGCTATGAAGCCCCTAAATAAGATCTGGTGCAACCAATTACCTTCAGAAGTCACATACTTAGTTAAATAAAGTCCACCTGTGTGCAATCTAAGTGTCACATGATCTCAGTATATATACACCTGTTCTGAAAGGCCCCAGAGTCTGCAACACCACTAAGCAAGGGGCACCACCAAGCAAGCGGCACCATGAAGACCAAGGAGCTCTCCAAACAGGTCAGGGACAAAGTTGTGGAGAAGTACAGATCAGGGTTGGGTTATAAAAAAATATCAGAAACTTAGAACATCCCACGGAGCACAATTAAATCCATTATTAAAAAATAGAAAGAATATGGCACCACAACAAACCTGCCAAGAGAGGGCCGCCTACCAAAACTCATGGACCAGGCAAGGAGGGCATTAATCAGAAAGGCAACAAAGAGACCAAAGATAACCCTGAAGGAGCTGCAAAGCTCCACAGCGGAGATTGGAGTATCTGTCCATAGGACCACTTTAAGCCGTACACTCCACAGAGCTGGGCTTTACGGAAGAGTGGCCAGAAAAAAGCCATTGCTTAAAGAAAAAAATGAGCAAACACGTTTGGTGTTCACCAAAAGCCATGTGGGAGACTCCCCAAACATATGGAAGAAGGTACTCTGGTAATATGATACTAAAGTTGAGCTTTTTGGCCATCAAGGAAAACGCTATGTCTGGCGCAAACCCAACACCTCTCATCACTCCGAGAACACCATCCCCATAGTGAAGCATGGTGGTGGCAGCATCATGCTGTGGGGATGTTTTTCATCGGCAGGGACTGGGAAACTGGTCAGAATTGAAGGAATGATGGACGGCGCTAAATACAGGGACATTCTTGAGGGAAACCAGTTTGTCTTCCAGAGATTTGAGACTGGGACGGAGGTTCACCTTCCAGCAGGACAATGACCCTAAGCATACTCCTAAAGTAACACTCGAGTGGTTTAAGGGGAAACATTTAAATGTCTTGGAATGGCCTAGTCAAAGCCCAGACCTCAATCCAATTGAGAATCTGTGGTATGACTTAATGATTGCTGTACACCAGCGGAACCCATCCAAGTTGAAGGAGAATATTTTGCATCTTCAAAGTGGTAGGCATGTTGTGTAAATCAAATGATACAAACCCCCCCAAAATCAATTTTAATTCCAGTTGTAAGGCAACAAAATAGGGAGAATCCCAAGGAGGGTGAATACTTTTGCAAGTCACTGTACACACTGTTATCAAATGCAAATATCTACTAGGTTATGTAACTATAATATATTGACCTCCGGACCTCCAGCCACATCGCGGACACCGACGTCTTGCTCCCAGACAAGCTAAACACCTTCTTCGCCTGCTTTGAGGATAACACAGTGCCACCGACGTGAGCGGCTCCCAAGGACTGTGGGCTCCCGTTCTCGGAGGCCGACGTGAGTAAGACATTTAAGCGTGTTAACCCTCGCAAGGCTGTCGGCCCAGACGGCATCCCTAGCAGACCAGCTGGCTGGTGTGTTTACGGACATATTCAGTCTCTCCCTATCCCAGTCTGCTGTCCCCACTTGCTTTACGATGTCCACCATTGTTCCTGTACCGAAGAAAGTAAAGGTAACTGAACTAAATGACTATCGCCCCGTTGCACTCACTGTCATCATGAAGTGCTTTGAGAGGCTAGTTAAGGATCATATCACCTCCACCTTACCTGACACCCTAGACCCACTTCAATCTGCTTACCGCCCCAATAGATCCACAGACGATGCAATTGGCATCGCACTGCACACTGCCCTATCCCATCAGGAGGAATACCTATGTAAGGAATGCCTATATGTAAGAATGCTGTTAATTGACTACAGCTCAGCCTTCAACACCATGGCACCCTCCAAGCTCATCATTAAGCTCGAGGCCCTGGGTCTGAACCCCGCCCTGTGCAACTGGGTCCTGGACTTCCTGATGGGCCGCCCCCAGGTGGTGAACGTAGGAAACAACATCTCCACTTTGCTGATCCTCAACACTGGGGCCCCACAAGGGTGCGTGCTCAGCCCCCTCCTGTACTCCCTGTTCACCCATGACTGCGTGGCCAAGCACGCCTCCAACTCAATCATCAAGTTTGCAGACGACACAACAGTATTAGGCCTGATTACCAGGAATGACGAGACAGCCTACAGGTAGGAGGTTAGGGCCATGGAGTGGTGCCAGAAAAATAACCCTTTTCCTCAATGTCAACAAAACGAAGGAGCTGATCGTGGACTTCAGGAGACAGCAGAGAGAGCACGCCCCCATCCACATCAACGGCAAGGTGGAGAAGGTGGAAAGCTTCAAGTTCCTTGGAGTACACCAACGCAGACAGTGTGGTGAAGAAGGCGCAACAGAGCCTCTTCAACCTCAGGAGGCTGAAGAAATTTGGCTTGGCACCTAAAACCCTCACAAACTTTTACAGATGCACAATTGAGAGCATTCTGTTGGGCTGTATCACCGCTTGGTACAGCAACTGCACCGCCCACAACCGCAAGGCTCTCCAGAGGGTGGTGCCGTCTGCCCAACTCATTACCAGGGGCAAACTACCTGCCCTCCAGGACACCTACAGCACCCGATGTCACAGGATAGCCAAAAAGATCATCAAGGACATCAACCACCCGAGCCACTGCCTGTTCACCCCGCTATCATCCAGAAGGCGAGGTCAGTACAGGTGCATCAAAGCCTGGACCAAGAGACTGAAAAACAGCTTCCATCTCAAGGCCATCAGACTGTTAAATAGCCACCACTAGCCGGCTACCACCCGGTTAGGAGTGGCTTCCATCTGGCCACTCTACCATAAAGGTCTGATTGGTGGAGTGCTGCAGAGTGACCATTGTTTTCTTGGTCACCTCCCTGACCAAGGCCCTTCTCCCCCGATTGCTCAGTTTGGCCGGGCGGCCAGCTCTAGGAAGAGTCTTGGTGGTTCCAAACTTCTTCCATTTAAGAATGATGGAGGCCACTTTGTTCTTGGGGACCTTCAATGCTGCAGACATTTTTGGGGGCCCTTCCCCAGGTCTGTGCCTCGACACAATCCTCTCTCGGAGCTCTACGGACAATTCCTTCGACCTCATGACTTGGTTTTTGCGCTCGCCTTTCCAAATCATGTCCATTCAATTGAATGTACCACAGATGGACTCCAATCAAGTTGTAGAAACATCTCAAGGATGATCAGTGGAAACAGGATGCACCTGAGCTCAATTTCGAGTCTCATAGCAAAGGGTCTGAATACTTATGTAAATAAGGTTTTTCTGTTTTTTTTTCTGTGCAAACATTTCTAAAAACCTGTTTTTGCTTCATCATTATGGGGTAATGTGTGTAGATTTCTGAAGATTTTATTTTAAATGTATCCATTTTAGAATAAGGCTGTAACGTAACAAAATGTGGAAAAAGTTTTTTATACTACCGACTACGACAGTCAATACCACTCCGACATTGCTCGTCCTAATGTTTATATATTTCTTAATTCCATTATTTTACTATTAGATTTGTGTGTTTTTGTTGTGTATTGTTAGATATTACTGCACTGCTGGAGCTGGGAACACAAGCATTTCGCTACACCCCTGCAATAACATCCGCTAAATATTTTATTTTATTTTAAATACAATGTCAGACAGCACCCCTGTTCAGAAGGATGTTAGAATTACAGAACGTTCAAGTAGAAATGTATCGTGTAGAACATAAATGATATCATGTCAGCTCCATTCATTCATTTCTATCTGCAACCATCAGAGCATTTCAAGCCCCTGAATAAACCTCTGGATTCTGTATGTGTTTGATATTCTGACCAAACCCTTGTCTCTCCTTGTGTTTGACTGACACGCAGTCTGTCCAATCCCCTGTCAGAATGCAGGTCTGGTGACGGTGACGACGACACCCCTCAACTGCGGCCCCCAGCTCAGGCTGCTCCTCCGTCGGCCGGCCAATGAGAAGCTGCTGATGCTACTTCCTGTTGGTTACCCCGCCCCCGACGCCACCGTGCCCGACCTCACCCGCAAGCCGCTCAACGACATCATGGTGCACCTGTGACATCATCATTAAGGGCCCGACCGAGTGACATCATAGATGTAGGGGTGCCTTCTCTCCTCGGCTCCTCCCAGTCATCTGATTTGTAAAGTAGCAACAGTCATCAAAGAAACATGGGGTGTGTTTGCATATATTAATAAATTAACATACAGGGGTGGAACAGGGCTGCACCCACCAAACACGTGCTCTGTCTACCCTACCTGAACTCACCTGTGCTGGCTAGACTGCCTCAGTAATTACTGTTGACACTTTCTAATTCAACATGTATGTCAACAGCAGAGTTCACTTGAACATTTGCTACGTTGCGGAACGGTTTGTACTGAATGACACATTTCTCCAAAACGTTCTTGTATGTTCTTGAACAGACTTTGAGGTATGTTTGCTCCTGTTTGGTGGGTGTGGTGAGGTGTGGCTTGAAGCAATGAGTGACGTATTTAAAGAGCAGTGGCCATGCTGACAGCAGTTCCCCAAACCACAACAAAACCCCTCCCCGTTTTTTTCAACTGGTCGTTTGGTCGTTCAGTACAGCACCTTTTTTTAGTTCAATTGAACGTTCCAGAACATAAAAATGTACTGAACACAGCCCTGGACACCCTCAGATTAAAAATGAACCGGCTTGGCTCTAGATTACACCTCTAGATTACACCTCTAGATTACACCTCTAGATTACACCTCTAGATTACACCTCTAGATTACACCTCTAGACTTTACAACATTTAGATGAGACATATCACTATAATCTCAGTGGTCATTTTCAGAAGATCCTTTTATTTCAGCACATGTAATTTGTAAACATTTCAACTGTATTAAATGATTACTTTTTTTAATTCCACAAAAAAAATTGAATAACGGTATTTTTCTTCTCTTTCTTGTGATGTAAGTGTCGAGACGACGGGTTAAATCCCAGACGAAGTTTTAGCGTTCTTACAGATGCAACATAAATAAATTCAATTGAGCACATTTCCAGGTCATTACAAACATGTCCACGGTCTTAACTTTAATAATAATAATAATAATATGCCATTTAGCAGACGCTTTTATCCAAAGCGACTTACAGTCATGTGTGCATACATTTTCACGTATGGGGTGGCCCCGGGGATCTAACCCACTACCCTGGCGTTACAAGCGCCGTGCTCTACCAATTGAGCTACAGAGGATCAAGCTGCAATATGTCACTTTTTGGGCGACCTGACCAAAATCACATAAAAATGTCAGTTATAGATCTGTCATTCTCATTGAGAGCAAGTCTAAAAAGCAGTAGATCTGTTCTATGTGCGTTATTTCTATGCTTCCCATTCTTAAGATTCGTTTGTGTGTCTTTTACTTTAGGTTTTGTACACCAGCTTCAAACAGCTGAAAATACAATATCTTTGTTCGTTAATGAAAATACATTTCACATTGCTTGTTTTGTCACATTAACTGAAATTAGGCAAACTATTCGAATTTTTGCAACCAGGAAATCACGGAGAGATTTCTACATATTGCACCTTCAACGGGAAAAAACGACAGGCACAAGCAAGAGTATGAAAGAGTCGCAGGAAGAAAATGAAACCAATCAATCCAGCGAGATTTAAGTGACAAGTGGATTTTGCACCCCTCAAACACAGGAAATAGATTGCTGAAAAAGACAGATCCTCAGGTGGGCGGGGCATGCAGGTTGCTAGTGTGAAGACATTGGGAGATTCTCAATTGGGGGAAGAAAGTCTGTCATCTCCTTGACTCATCAGTGGTCGTGTGGTCAAGGAGAGTGTAAATTCATTAGTAGGTGAATGGAGAAGTGTCCTCCACTCCTCCATTGACTCCTCTCTCTGAGGATACTAATGAGTATCCTTTTGCCGGCTAGTGCGGAAGTGAATTAAACACATCCCCTTTGAATCAGATGTTGTTTTCTCAACATTTAAAACTATTCACTACTTATACTTTATAAAATGTCTTCACAACCAGGGATTCACTTTTAAGTGCCGATATTGTTTAGATTTAGGTGCAGGCACACTGGGCACAGACGTTAATTCAACATCTATTCCATGCTGGTTCATCGTCATTTATTTGAAATGATGTGGAAACAATGTTGATTCAACCAGTGTTTTCCCAGTGGGGGAACTCCACAATACTTTTTAGCTAATATTCTATAAGAGGTTAAGGAACTCAGCAGTAGAACATTTGAGGTGAAGGTTCTGTTCCGGTGAGCTCCTCCCAAGTCAAGCACTGTTCAAGACTATACATTTTCTTTGATCACTTTACACATATTTTGGGATTCCTCCTCTGTCAACGCCATTTGTCTGTGTGGAGTGGAGAAGAAACGTCTAATTTCTTGCAATAGCATTTCCTTCCACTTTCCTTCTCCTTGCCACCTCTCCTCAATTACCTTTGACCTTATTCAAAAGCAGTCGAGGAGGGGAGGGAGGAGAGGAGGTGAGGAGAGGAGGTGAGGAGAGGCAAAGGAGAGGAGACGAGGAGAGGACAAAGGAGAGGAGGTGAGGAGAGGAAGGTGGAGAGGAGGTGAGGAGAGAATGGAGGAGAGGATGCAAGGAGAGGACAGAAGAGAGGAGGCGAGGAGAGGAGGGAGGAGAGGAGGAGGGGAGGAGGAGGAGAGGAGGGAGGAGAGGATGGAGGAGAGGAGGGAGGGAGAGGGGGTGAGGAGGGAGGAGGAGGAGAGGAGGGAGGAGAGGAGGCGAGGAGAGGAGGGAGGAGAGGATGGAGGAGAGGAGGGAGAGGGAGGGAGGAGAGGAGGCGAGGACAGAGGCGAGGAAAGGATGGAGGAGAGGAGGTGAGGAGAGAACAGAGGAGAGGAGGTGAGGGAGGGAGAGGGGGTGAGGAGAGGAGGTGAGGAGGTGAGGAGAGGAGGCGAGGAGAGGACGGAGGGGGCGAGGAGAGGAGGGGAGGAGAGGATGGAGGAGGAGGCGAGGAGGTAGGAAAGGAGGCAAGGAGAGGCCGTAGGGAGGGAGGCGAGGGTAGGACAGAGAGAGCGGTGGCTGTGTTTGCTAGGGATGGGGCAAAAGTGTGACACCAATCAGGCCCCCGAGGACTGGAGTTGCCCAAGCCTGGTCTAGAAGGTATACAGCTTTTATCAAAAGGGAGTTTTCGTAAGCAGGTTTAGAATTTACGCAGCAGGTTAGGAGAATTAACATAGCAGGTTAGGAGAATTAGGTTAAGGTTAGGAAAAGGGTTAGGGTTAGGGTTAGGGAAAATACACAAAAAATATATATTTTTGACTTCAAATTTGACAAAATCTGTATCCCATCTAGACATTAACCTAGTACAGGTCCAAGGCTGGAAGTAATACCCAATAATAACCACTAGGTGGAAGCATAACAATAGGGACAAGTTCCACAGAAGAAGAAGAAGAAGAAGAAGAAGAAGAAGAACAGAACCAGAGGCTAACCCACTGCGCAGGCGTAAACCACGTACCCAGCTTTCTCGCAGCATCGCGCTGTTTTGGCCCTATGCTAGCTGGTGCCTGATCAGTGGTGTTTGTCAAGTCATACATACTGGGCTTAACTGGGGAGGCATAGCCGTGGAGAAAAAGGGGGACCCTAGACGCGCCACGACGAAATGGCCGGGCAACAATTTCAGTACGATGACAGCGGCAACACATTTTTCTACTTCCTAACGTCCTTCGTTGGACTCATCGTCATCCCAGCCACATATTACCTCTGGCCCCGAGATCAGAATGCTGGTAAGGCCCCGATGTATACGACGAGTTAGCATCACCTGGCGAGCATGCTAAAGTTGGTTAGTTAGCTAAGTATACTACTATGCTGTGTGTGATGGGTGAAGTTAGCTAGCTAGCCTGCTAACTAACAAATTTGATTAGCCAGTTACGAGACTGACCACCACTAGCTAGAGAGTTTCCCTTGCCAGCCAACTCTGTTGCTAGCTAACTACATTTGCATGTAGTAGTTAGGTAACTACCTAACGTTAACTAGCTGGCTGGCTGAAATACAGCAGAACAACAAGTAGTTAACTAACGTTAGTTAGCGTTTACGTGCACCGACTCTGCGTTGCTAGGGGTGCAATGAAGCGACATGCCCAATTCTCTGCGTTCGTGTTTATATAACTAACAGCTAGCTAACAAGCTAGCTAAACCAATATGACTGCCTAACTTATTTATTTTTTAAAAATTTAGTTGGATACCATACAAGTCTGATAATATCAGTGCCAGGAACACCTAGCTAGCATCTCTCGTTCAGTTTAATGTTTGGTTGGTGACCTACTAGCCAGCTAGCTGCGTCAGTTAGCTATCTAACGAGTGTCCGTCTAGCAAGCTAACATTAGCTAGCTAGATAACGGTTACTTTTACGTGGTCTTGTAAAATACGACGTGCGTTACATATGCTGCTAGTGACGTTAGCCAACTTTAGGGGGTGGGTGGTAGTAGCTAGCTACCTAACTTGTATTTAGTCACTTGGTTGATAACTAGAAGTAAATCCTTTTGAAGGTTTTTGATATGGCCGTGAGGTTGAATTCATACAGGGGGGGGTAAAGAAACATGTTTACCCTAGTATTATAGCTATATAATAGCTCTCTGTTATGCTAACGTTACCCAGGAAGTATCGGATTAAACTCCACCGTGAAGGAAGTTTCTGATGAATTTCACCAACGGTGTGGAGCCGAGACCAGACTTTGTGGAATCTCTGACTACATCGATTCGCCAAAGGTCAATACTTAAAATAAAAAAAAAGATATGTATATATATTAAACGCCCAACTTGGACCTATGTTTGTTCTCTGTAGTTGCTTGCCTTTCTTTGTTAGCTGATATCCATACTTTTTCAATGAACGGTAATCAATTACCACCACCAACTGTTTCCTTGTTGAGATTCAATTGGCATATGCACATTTGCGCTGAGTTGCCATCTTAGCAATGAGCAAACAGTCTGTGTTGGTATTTGATTAACATTAACAAAGAATGGCATGCAACTGCAGGGGACAAACATAAGTACAAGGTGGGTGTTTCATAGTAAACATTTTAAGTATTGACCTTGGGCGATGTAATCGGAGCTAGACTCAGCAAAGCCTGGTCTCGGCTCCATGCGGTTGGTGAAGTTCATTATGAACTTCCTTCACCAAGGAGTTTAGTCTGCTACCCAGGAAGCAGTTTAGCCCCCCTGTATCCATTTGACAACATGGAAGTCATATCAGTTTATATTAGTTAATCGATGGCTACACCTAATGTCAGAATTGAAAATACCAGTGGAACGTACAGACTGAGACTCCATGTACACCTAGCTAGATGACCTGTATGTTTGTGCAAAGAAGACATCCCCATATTGTTAAAGTCTACTACTAGGAGCGAGCTGGGTAGACCCAAGCCCTGCCAGGCCCACCCAATCAGATTGAGCAAAAGCAAAAACAAATAATGTATTATTATTATTATTACAAAGGATGTTGGCCCATCCAAATCTCTGCAGGCCCACCCACTAACAAATGTCTGTCTGCACCCCAGCAAGGCAGCCAAAATAGTCCAGTAGATAAGCTCCCAAAAGAAACCAAATTGTTGGATTTGGTATAGAAGCGTGTAGGGCTGACCCCATTTAGTCGACTGGTCGACAGGCTGTTGGTCGATCGAGATTTCTTTAGTGTAAAAAACAACAACATGGTGTACAAGACACCTGTCTGATTGGCTCCTGTCTGAGTGGACTGATCCATTGTGGAGGCCGTGGGGATAATAATAATAATATGCCATTTAGCAGACGCTTCTATCCAAAGCGACTTACAGTCATGCGTGCATACATTTTTGTGTATGGGTGGTCCCAGGGATCGAACCCACTACCTTGGCGTTACAAGCGCCGTGCTCTACAAATTGAGCTACAGAGGACCACACAGTCATTACTCTAAGACACTGTTGAGTTGGTGACTTTTCCTAGACCATGTTGCTACAGTTGAAGTCGGAAGTTTACATACACCTAAGCCAAATACATTTAAACTTAGTTTTTCCACAATTCCTGACATTTAATCTTAGTAAAAATTCCCTGTCTTAGGTCAGTTAGATCACAACTTTATTTTAAGAATGTGAAATGTCAGAATAATAGTAGAGTGTGATTTATTTCAGCTTTTATTTCTTTCATCACATTCCCAGTGGGTCAGAAGTTTACATACACTCAATTAGTATTTGGTAGCATTGCCTTTAAATTGTTTAACTTGGGTCAAACGTTTCGTGGAGCCTTCCACAAGCTTCCCACAATAAGTTGGGTGAATTTTGGCCCATTCCTCCTGACAGAGCTGGTGTAACTGAGTCAGGTTAGTAGGCCTCCTTGCTCGCACACGCTTTTTCAGTTCTGCCCACACATTTTCTATAGGATTGAGGTCAGGGCTTTGTGATGGCCACTCCAATACCTTTACTTTGTTGTCCTTAAGCCTTTTTGCCACAACTTTGGAAGTATGCTTGCGGTCCTTGTCCATTTGGAAGACCCATTTGCGACCAAGCAAATGGTCATTATGGCCAAACAGTTCTATTGTTGTTTCATCAGACCAGAGGACATTTCTCCAAAAAGTACGATCTTTGTCCCCATATGCAGTTGCAAACCGTAGTCTGGCTTTTTTATGGTGGTTTTGGAGCAGTGGCTTCTTCCTTGCTGAGCGGCCTTTCAGGTTATGTCGATATAGGACTTGTTTTACTGTGGATATAGATACCTTTGTACCTGTTTCCTCCAGCATCTTCACAAGGTCCTTTGCTGTTGTTCTGGGATTGATTTGCACTTTTTGCACCAAATTATGTTCATCCCTAGGAGACAGAACGCATCTCCTTCCTGAGCGGTATGACGGCTGCGTGGTCCCATGGTGTTTATACTTGCGTACTATTGTTTGTACAGATGAACGTGGTACCTTCAGGCGTTTGGAAATTGCTCCCAAGGATGAACCAGACTTGTGGAGGTCTACACATTTTTTTCTGAGGTCTTGGCTGATTTATTTTGATTTTCCCAGGAAGTCAAGCAAAGAGGCACTGAGTTTGAAGGTAGGCCTTGAAATACATCCACAGGTACACCTCCAATTGACTCAAATTATGTCAATTAGCCTATCAGAAGCTTCTGAAGCCATGAAGTCATTTTCTGGAATTTTCCAAGCTGTTTAAAGGCACAGTCAACTTAGTGAATGTAAACTTCTGACCCACTGGAATTGTGATACAGTGAAATAATCTGTCTGTAAACAATTGTTGGGAAAATTACTTTTGTCACGCACAAAGGAGATGTCCTAACCGACTTGCCAAAACTATAGTTTGTTTGACTCCAACCTAAGTGTATGTAAACTTCCGACTTCAACTGTATATAGGCTTGCCATAACAAAGGGGTTGATTCAGGGTTACCCAAACTCTGTGAACGTTTTGTTTTTTGCCCTAGCACTACACAGCTGATTTCAAATAATCTAACCTAAGTGTATGTAAACTTCCGACTTCAATTGTATATGTGCAATTTATTGTCTGTAATGATTTAATAGAACAATGTTGTTTAAATGCTGAGCCCTTTATGTCCTTACCAGTCTAGTGTGTAGCACTCGCTAATGCTTCACAATGTATTTCTTTGTAGCCTTGAAAAAATATAGCATAAATAATAATAAATCAATAAAATACACTATCAGTCAAAAGTTTGGACACACCTACTCATTCAAGTGTTTTTCTTTATTTTTACAATTATTTTACATTGTAGAATAATAGTGAAGACATCAAAACTATGAAATAACACATATGGAATCATGTAGGAACCAAAAAAGTGTGAATCAAATCAAAATCATTTGCCTTGATGACAGCTTTACACACTCTTGGCATTCTCTCAACCAGCTTCATGAGGTAGTCACCTGGAATGCATTTCAATTAACAGGTGTGCCTTCTTAAAAGTTAATTTGTGGAATTGATTTCCTTCTTAATGCGTTTGAGCCAATCAGTTGTGTTGTGACAAGGTAGGGGTGTTATACAGAAGATAGCCCTATTTGGTAAAAGACCAAGTCCATATTATGGCAAGAACAGCTCAAATAAGCAAAGAGAAACGACAGTCCATCATTACTTTAAGACATGAAGGTCAGTCAATGCGGAACATTTCAAGAACTTTGAATGTTCTTTGAAAGCGCTATGATGACACTGGGGTTGTCAGCTTTCTCTCTCTGGGGTTGTATTTTACTCTAAACACGTCCACATGTCTGTGACGCCCTGTCTAACGTCTGTGTGTGTCTGTGACGCCCTGTCTAACGTCTGTGTGTGTCTGTGACGCCCTGTCTAACGTCTGTGTGTGTCTGTGACGCCCTGTCTAACGTCTGTGTGTGTCTGTGACGCCCTGTCTAACGTCTGTGTGTGTCTGTGACTTCCTGTCTAACGTCTGTGTGTGTCTGTGACTTCCTGTCTAACGTCTGTGTGTGTCTGTGACGCCCTGTCTAACGTCTGTGTGTGTCTGTGACGCCCTGTCTAACGTCTGTCTGTGTGTGTCTGTGACTTCCTGTCTAACGTCTGTGTCTGTGTCTGTGACCCCCTGTCTAACGTCTGTGTGTGTCTGTGACGCCCTGTCTAACGTCTGTCTGTGTGTGTCTGTGACTTCCTGTCTAACGTCTGTGTCTGTGACGCCCTGTCTAACGTCTGTCTGTGTGTGTCTGTGACTTCCTGTCTAACGTCTGTCTGTGACGCCCTGTCTAACGTCTGTGTGTGTCTGTGACGCCCTGTCTAACGTCTGTGTGTGTCTGTGACGCCCTGTCTAACGTCTGTCTGTGTGTGTCTGTGACTTCCTGTCTAACGTCTGTGTCTGTGTCTGTGACCCCCTGTCTAACGTCTGTGTGTGTCTGTGACGCCCTGTCTAACGTCTGTCTGTGTGTGTCTGTGACTTCCTGTCTAACGTCTGTGTCTGTGACGCCCTGTCTAACGTCTGTGTGTGTCTGTGACGCCCTGTCTAACGTCTGTGTGTGTCTGTGACTTCCTGTCTAACGTCTGTGTGTGTCTGTGACGCCCTGTCTAACGTCTGTGTGTGTCTGTGACGCCCTGTCTAACGTCTGTGTGTGTCTGTCTGTGACCCTGTCTAACGTCTGTGTGTGTCTGTGACGCCCTGTCTAACGTCTGTGTGTGTCTGTGGCGCCCTGTCTAACGTCTGTGTGTGTCTGTGACCCTGTCTAACGTCTGTGTGTGTCTGTGACGCCCTGTCTAACGTCTGTGTGTGTCTGTGACGCCCTGTCTAACGTCTGTGTGTGTCTGTGACCCCCTGTCTAACGTCTGTGTGTGTCTGTCTGTGACCCTGTCTAACGTCTGTGTGTGTCTGTGGCGCCCTGTCTAACGTCTGTGTGTGTCTGTGACGCCCTGTCTAACGTCTGTGTGTGTCTGTGACCCTGTCTAACGTCTGTGTGTGACGCCCTGTCTAATGTCTGTGTGTGTCTGTGACGCCCTGTCTAACGTCTGTGTCTGTCTGTGACGCCCTGTCTAACGTCTGTGTGTGTGTCTGTGACGCCCTGTCTAACGTCTGTGTGTGTGTCTGTGACGCCCTGTCTAACGTCTGTGTGTGTCTGTGACGCCCTGTCTAACGTCTGTGTGTGTCTGTGACGCCCTGTCTAACGTCTGTGTGTGTCTGTGACGCCCTGTCTAACGTCTGTGTGTGTTTGTGACTTCCTGTCTAACGTCTGTGTGTGTCTGTGACGCCCTGTCTAACGTCTGTGTGTGTCTGTGACTTCCTGTCTAACGTCTGTGTGTGTCTGTGACGCCCTGTCTAACGTCTGTGTGTGTCTGTGACTTCCTGTCTAACGTCTGTGTGTGTCTGTGACGCCCTGTCTAACGTCTGTGTGTGTCTGTGACGCCCTGTCTAACGTCTGTGTGTGTCTGTGACGCCCTGTCTAACGTCTGTGTGTGTCTGTGACTTCCTGTCTAACGTCTGTGTGTGTCTGTGACTTCCTGTCTAACGTCTGTGTGTGTCTGTGACGCCCTGTCTAACGTCTGTGTGTGTCTGTCTGTGACGCCCTGTCTAACGTCTGTGTGTGTCTGTGACTTCCTGTCTAACGTCTGTGTCTGTGTGTGTGACGCCCTGTCTAACGTCTGTCTGTGTGTCTGTGGCGCCCTGTCTAACGTCTGTGTGTGTCTGTGACTTCCTGTCTAACGTCTGTGTGTGTCTGTGACGCCCTGTCTAACGTCTGTGTGTGTCTGTGACGCCCTGTCTAACGTCTGTGTGTGTCTGTGACGCCCTGTCTAACGTCTGTGTGTGTCTGTGACTTCCTGTCTAACGTCTGTGTGTGTCTGTGACGCCCTGTCTAACGTCTGTGTGTGTGTGTCTGTGACGCCCTGTCTAACGTCTGTGTGTGTCTGTGGCGCCCTGTCTAACGTCTGTGTGTGTGTGTCTGTGACGCCCTGTCTAACGTCTGTGTGTGTCTGTGACCCCCAGAGCAGCTGCGTCTGAAGAGCCTGCGGAGGGTCCACGGACGGTGTCTGTGGTACCGGCTCCGCTTGACGAAGTCACAGCAGAGCATCATACCCACACTAAAGTGAGTCACTTCCATTAATAACCAGAAACTTTTTTTTTTTTCTGTCTGTTTAACAAAGTTATCTGGCTAACTTGGTGATCCTAAGGAGAATGCTACGATGCAAGTTAGATCTACTCAGGCTTTTCTAAAGCTAGCCAGCTTCAGTTAGCTTCATCGTTCCAGGGCAGGCTATGTCTACTACCGAGGTAGTAAGCTACCACTTACTGCTCGGCTTGTAACTTGTCGAACATGGCTAGTCGAACGCCGAACTCTTTATTGAGACAACGCTGAAACATCAATCCATGGGTGAGTCAATGCCACATTTTTCATTTGTGCCGCAATCAAAATGGATGACAAGTTACCTTGGCGTGAAATTATAGAGCGCCGTTTGGGGCAGTACCCCTTTCGTAATCTGGACCAATCAGGACTTGAATATGACTGCACGTCACTTCCTAATTTAACGCGAAGAAGAAAATAGTGATAACAGTCAGTCGTATTTCATATGTCAGTGATTGTGGTTCGTATGCAGCTTCCGCACGAGGCAGGGTAAGGTTTATCAGCTTCCCCACGAGGCAGGGTCAGGTTTATCAGCTTCCCCACGAGGCAGGGTCAGGTTTATCAGCTTCCCCACGAGGCAGGGTCAGGTTTATCAGCTTCCCCACGAGGCAGGGTCAGGTTTATCAGCTTCCCCACGAGGCAGGGTCAGGTTTATCAGCTTCCCCACGAGGCAGGGTAAGGTTTATCAGCTTCCCCACGAGGCAGGGTAAGGTTTATCAGCTTCCCCACGAGGCAGGGTCAGGTTTATCAGCTTCCCCACGAGGCAGGGTAAGGTTTATCAGCGTCCCCACGAGGCAGGGTAAGGTTAATCAGCGTCCGTACGAGGCAGGGTAAGGTTTATCAGCTTCCCCACGAGGCAGGGTAAGGTTTATCAGCTTCCCCACGAGGCAGGGTAAGGTTTATCAGCAGAGCAGCTGAGGCAGACAGTTCTCCAAGCTCTGAAACTGCTAGTCAGATAAAAAGCTAGCTATTGAAGAATGCAAACAGTGTTCTCCCCCAAAAATCTACAAAAACGCGTACCCCACCAGTGTTCGTATTTGGTTGCTGGTTGGACACGGTCCAGTCAAGCCATTAGGCTAGCCTGAGTTAGCAGGGCTAGGTAGCTAGTTAGCGAGCTAGTTATTTTCAAGAGGAGGAGAAGTGACTGTCTATAATGAATCCTAGATCATTGCTAAGATTAGTAGGTTAACTGCATCAGACTGCAGTTTCTGGTAATTGTTTTCAGGCTACCTACCCCAGTTCAAGCAAAGAACTCACCAGAAGTGTGTGTGTCTCTCTCTCTCTATGTGTGTGTCTCTCTCTCTGTGTGTGTGTGTGTGTGTGTGTGTCTATCTGTGTGTGTGTGTCTATCTGTGTGTGTGTGTCTATCTGTGTGTGTGTGTGTGTCTCTGTGTGTGTGTGTCTCTCTGTGTGTGTGTCTCTCTCTCTCTCTCTCTGTGTGTGTGTGTCTCTCTCTCTGTGTGTGTGTGTGTCTCTCTCTGTGTGTGTGTCTCTCTGTGTGTGTGTGTGTGTGTGTCTCTGTGTGTGTGTAGGAAAGCAGCCCTGTTGTTTGGCTGGGCTGTGTTTCTGCTGCTGGCCTACAAAGTGTCCAAGCTGGACAGAGAGTATCAGGAGTATAACCCTTATGAAGTCCTCAGTCTGGACCAGGTAACACACACACACACTACACACACACACACTACACACACACTGCACACACTACACACACTACACACACACTACACACTACACACACACACTACACACACACTACACACACTACACACACACTACATCACCAAAGGTATGTGGACACCTGCTCGTCAAACATCTCATTCCTAAATCATGGGCATTAATATGGAGTTGGTCCCCCCTTTGCTGCTATAACAGCCTCCACTCTTCTGGGAAGGCTTTCCACTAGATGTTGGAACATTGCTGAGGGGACTTGCTTCCGTTCAGCCCCAAGCGCATTAGTGAGATCGGGCACTGATGTTGGGCGATTAGGCCTGGCTCGCAGTCGGCGTTCCAATCCATCCCAAAGGTGTTCGATGGGGTTGAGATCAGGGCTCTGTGCATGCCAGTCAAGTTCTTCCACACCGATCTCGACAAGCCATTTCTGTATGGACCTCACTTTGTGCACGGGGGCATTGTCATGCTGAAACAGGAAAAGGCCTTCCCCAAACTGTTGCCACAAAGTTGGAAGCACAGAATCGTCTAGAATGTAATTGTATGATGTAGCGTTAAGATTTCCCTTCACTGGAACTAAGGGGCCTAGGCCAAACTATGAACAACAGTCCCAGACCATTATTCCTCCTCCACAAGACTTTACAGTTGTCACTATGCATTGGGGCAAGTAGCGTTCTCCTGGCATCCGCCAAACCCAGATTAGAGAGAGAGACCGACAGAGAGGGGGGAGAGAGCGAGTGACTGAGGGGGGGAGAGAGAGGGAGAGAGACAGAGAGGGGGGAGAGAGACCAAGAGAGAGGAGGTGAGAGAGAGAGAGATTTACATAAGTATTCAGACCCTTTACTCAGTACTTTCTTGAAGCATCTTTGGCAGATTGAAGGGGTGTCCATATACTTTTGTGTGTATAATATAGTGTTTACTCACACACACACACAGACACACACACACACACACACACAGACACGAGAAACCATATGGATTGAACAGTTGTATAACTCTGTGTGTGTGTGTAGGGAGCATCTGTATCAGAGATTAAGAAGCAGTACCGTCTGCTGTCGCTGAAGTTCCATCCTGATAAAGGAGGAGATGAAGACTTGTTCATGAGGATCGCCAAAGCATACTCCGCGTAAGTCTGTCAGACTGAGAGAGAACTAGATAATATAGCAGTGTTTTATATGAATCAATGGGTGTTTCTCAATATGCATACTACCGCACGACACTCTCATGCTCCGAGCGCATTCTCCCACCACGTTCTTTTGAGGAAGTTGTTGTGAGGACGAGAGTGTGGAGGATGCATAAAACTATACAGCACTCCCCGCTACTGTATGACCTCACGCCGCATCTCCCCAGCACTCCCCGCTACTGTATGACCTCACGCCGCATCTCCCCAGCACTCCCCGCTACTGTATGACCTCACGCCGCATCTCCCCAGCACTCCCCGCTACTGTATGACCTCACGCCGCATCTCCCCAGCACTCCCCGCTACTGTATGACCTCACGCTGCATCTCCCCGTTCACTGAACCGTCTTCCAGCCGGGACAACGGCAACAATAGAGACCAAACAAGATATACACAAAGCAAACGTTTTTCTTCATAATTATCAGCTAGCTATATGTGAATCGTAATAATCTAGCTAGCCAGCTAGTTAAACAGGCAAAAATGATCTAAAACTAATGTTATTCAAGGTAGATGTACATTTGTCGTGGGTAGCTACCAATTCTTCGTGGCTATCTGGCTAGCTAACAGTACTAGCAGCTAGCCAGTTAGCCCTATTGACTTGTTATGGGTTTGCAATCTATGGTCCGTAGGCAGGTAAACATGCCAAAAGTAACACAGCATGTATTTATTAACATATCCAGATATATACTAAATTGTAGTCAGGCAACATATGTACAAACGGAGTATGCGTTCGAAGAAGTGCCCTCCGTGCTCCGTTCCGCATACTTTGATTTGGACTCGTACTCTGACCCTCCCGTGCTCCAATGTGCTCGGAGCACGCTAGTATGCATTTTGAGAAACACACAATGTTTGCTTCAATTTTCTTCCTCTCTTCCCGCCCCTTTCCCCAGGCTGACCAATGACGAGTCAAGACAGAACTGGGAGACCTACGGCAACCCAGATGGTCCAAGAGGTACGTCTAGTCAGCCTCCCGGGTTCAACCTCTCAATGTTTTAATACTTTCATTGATGCTACGTCCCAAGTGTCTCTCCTTCCTCCCAAAGGGTTCACTTCCCTTCACTGATTTGAAAGCAAATGAGAGTATTAACAAAATGCTCCACCAATCCAATGCTTTTAGGTCAGTGGACAAGAGTCCACCTCAGAAGAGGAGACGGGCAGCGTCACGCCCCTCTTGACTCTAATTTAGGCCCACGGGTGGTTTGAGTAATATAAATATTTTTTTTAACCAAAACTGTGTAGAAATGATAATGGACTTACATTTAGTCTCTTCACTGTGTCCAGCTTGATAACAGTCATTTATAGTCTCTTCACTGTGTCCAGCTTGATAACAGTCATTTATAGTCTCTTCACTGTGTCCAGCTTGATAACAGTCATTTATAGTCTCTTCACTGTGTCCAGCTTGATAACAGTCATTTATAGTCTCTTCACTCTGTCCAGCTTGATAACAGTCATTTATAGTCTCTTCACTCTGTCCAGCTTGATAACAGTCATTTATAGTCTCTTCACTGTGTCCGGCTTGATAACAGTCATTTATAGTCTCTTCACTCTGTCCAGCTTGATAACAGTCATTTATAGTCTCTTCACTGTCCAGCTTGATAACAGTCATTTATAGTCTTTTCATTGTGTCCAGCTTGATAACAGTCATTTATAGTCTCTTCACTCTGTCCAGCTTGATAACAGTCATTTATAGTCTCTTCACTCTGTCCAGCTTGATAACAGTCATTTATAGTCTCTTCACTCTGTCCAGCTTGATAACAGCCATTTATAGTCTCTTCACTCTGTCCAGCTTGATAACAGCCATTTATAGTCTCTTCACTGTGTCCAGCTTGATAACAGTCATTTATAGTCTCTTCACTCTGTCCAGCTTGATAACAGTCATTTATAGTCTCTTCACTCTGTCCAGCTTGATAACAGTCATCAAAGTGAAAGCTAGACAGTCAGGGAGCATCAACAGTTCCTAAAGCGATGGATAGAGGAAAATGTTTTGCTAATTTTGACGGAGAGGAAATATAATCCATTTTCAATGCGACCCTCCGACTGTGGCCCCCGGGACCTCGTTGAAGACCGACTGTGGCCCCCGAGACCTCGGTGAAGACCGACTGCGGCCCCCGGGACCTCGTTGAAGACCGACTGTGGCCCCCGAGACCTCGGTGAAGACCGACTGTGGCCCCCGAGACCTCGGTGAAGACCGACTGTGGCCCCCGGGACCTCGGTGAAGACCGACTGTGGCCCCCGGGACCTCGGTGAAGACCGTCTGTGGCCCCCGGGACCTCGGTGAAGACCGACTGTGGCCCCCGGGACCTCGGTGAAGACCGACTGCGGCCCCCGGGACAAAATTAGTTTGAAACCCCTGGTCTAGTTCCATTCCATAAAAAAAATAAAAATCTACATTTCATGTCTCCTCCTTTTTCTCCTCCTCCTTCCTCTTCCTCCTCCTCTTTCCTCTTCTCCAGCCACTAGTTTTGGCATCGCTCTGCCTGCGTGGATCGTAGACTCCAAGAACTCCATGCTGGTATGTTTTTTTTACTGCTATGTTTTATCCACCTGTTGTTTTATACATTACTGTGTTAACAGATCTCTCTCTCTCTCTCTAGGTATTGCTGGTCTATGGTCTAGCCTTCATGGTCATCCTGCCCGTTGTTGTGGTAAGAGTCCTCTGTTACCAAAGTAGCTCTGTATCTCTGTGTGTGTGGCTTGGGCAATATACCGTTTATTGGTGTATTTCTAAATACTGATGGTATGATTTTCGATACCACCTCGTGGGGGGTGCATTCTACGCCACTGCTTATAACTGTAAGAAATCTAAGATGTGTCAAATAAATGATCTCCAGCTCAGGGCTCCAGCTATGCATTGGGGTTGCTAACTTGCTAGCTAAGTGGCTAGCTGTCGAGATCAAGCTCCTTGGTTACAGCAGAGACATTCAACCCCCTCCTGGATCAAGATCCCTGATGCCTAAATTGTTTTATGCGTCTCCCAAAAAATAAGTCTTATTATTATTATTATTATATTACAGACCAATGGTACAGAAACGGTATGACGGTATTCAAATCTGCATACCGCCCAACAACTAACCAATGGTACAGAAACGGTATGACGGTATTCAAATCTGGATACCGCCCAACAACTAACCAATGGTACAGAAACGGTATGACGGTATTCAAATCTGCATACCGCCCAACAACTAACCAATGGTACAGAAACGGTATGACGGTATTCAAATCTGGATACCGCCCAACAACTAACCAATGGTACAGAAACGGTATGACGGTATTCAAATCTGCATACCGCCCAACAACTAACCAATGGTACAGAAACGGTATGACGGTATTCAAATCTGGATACCGCCCAACAACTAACCAATGGTACAGAAACGGTATGACGGTATTCAAATCTGGATACCTCCCAACAACTGTAACCAATGGTACAGAAACGGTATGAATGTCTGAATACCTCCCAACCCTAGTGTCTGATCTAATCTCTAGTTCTCTCAATCTTTCTTCAACTCTCTCTTCTCCCCCTCAGGGTACGTGGTGGTATCGGTCGATCCGTTACAGTGGGGACCAGATACTCATCAACACAACACAACTCTTCATGCACTTCATGTACAAGACGCCCAACATGAACATGAAACGTGAGTTACCTAACCTGACCACAGTTTAAAGGGGTAGTTTACCTTGTAATCAATCTATGGACCAGGCATGACAGAAATCCACGCTTTGGCTTAGTTTACCTGGCCACTGTTTCCAAATGCTAACTTTCTAGCATTTGTGGTACAAATCCAATTCAAGTCAATGGTACTAATATTAGCATTTTTCACGCTTGGTGTGTAGGTTTATCCATGGTGTTGACGGCTGCGTTCGAGTTTGACCCCCGCAGCAACAAAGAGGCTACCATACGACCCACGGACAACATCCAAGTACCACAGGTAACATACTGATTTACTCTGTCTGTCTGCGTGTCGGTCTGCGTGTCGGTCTGTCTGTCTGTCTGCGTGTCGGTCTGTCTGCGTGTCGGTCTGTCTGCGTGTCGGTCTGTCTGCGTGTCGGTCTGTCTGCGTGTCGGTCTGTCTGTCTGCGTGTCGGTCTGTCTGTCTGCGTGTCGGTCTGCGTGTCAGTCTGCCTGTCTGTCTGTCTGCGTGTCTGTCTGCGTGTCGGTCTGTCTGCGTGTCGGTCTGTCTGTCTGCGTGTCGGTCTGTCTGTCTGCGTCGTCTGTCGGTCTGTCTGTCTGCGTGTCGGTCTGTCTGTCTGCGTGTCGGTCTGTCTGTCTGCGTGTCGGTCTGTCTGTCTGCGTGTCGGTCTGTCTGCGTGTCGGTCGGTCTGTCTGCGTGTCGGTCGTCTGTCTGCGTGTCGGTCGGTCTGTCTGTCTGCGTGTCGGTCTGTCTGCGTGTCGGTCTGTCTGCGTGTCGGTCGGTCTGTCTGTCTGCGTGTCGTCGGTCTCGTCTGTCTGTCTGCGTGTCGGGTCTGTCTGTCTGCGCGGTCGGTCGGTGTCGTCTGTCTGTCTGCGTGTCGGTCTGTCTGTCTGCGCGTGTCGGTCTGTCTGTCGCGTGTCGGTCTTTGTCTGCGCGTGTCGGTCTGTCTGTCGCGTGTCGGTCTGTCTGCGTGTCGGTCTGTCTGCGTGTCGGTCTGTCTGTCTGTGTCTGCGTGTCGGTCTGTCTGTCTGTCTGCGTGTCGGTCTGTCTGTCTGCGTGTCGGTCTGTCTGCGTGTCGGTCTGTCTGTCTGCGTGTCGGTCTGTCTGTCTGCGTGTCTGTCGGTCTGTCTGCGTGTCTGTCGGTCTGTCTGCGTGTCGGTCTGTCTGTCTGCGTGTCAGTCTGTCTGCGTGTCAGTCTGTCTGCGTGTCGGTCTGTCTGCGTGTCGGTCTGTCTGCGTGTCGGTCTGTCTGTCTGCGTGTCGGTCTGTCTGCGTGTCGGTCTGTCTGCGTGTCGGTCTGTCTGCGTGTCGGTCTGTCTGCGTGTCGGTCTGTCTGCGTGTCGGTCTGTCTGCGTGTCGGTCTGTCTGTCTGCGTGTCGGTCTGTCTGTCTGCGTGTCTGTCTGTCTGCGTGTCGGTCTGCCTGTCTGTCGGTCTGTCGGTCTGTCTGTCTGCGTGTCTGTCGGTCTGTCTGCGTGTCTGTCGGTCTGTCTGCGTGTCTATCGGTCTGTCTGCGTGTCTGTCGGTCTGTCGGTCTGTCTGCGTGTCTGTCTGTCTGCGTGTCTGTCTGTCTGTCTGCGTGCCGGTCGGTCTGTCTGTCTGTCTGTCTGCGTGCCGGTCAGTCTGTCTGTCTGTCTGCGTGCCGGTCGGTCTGTCTGTCTGTCTGCGTGCCGGTCGGTCTGTCTGTCTGTCTGCGTGCCGGTCGGTCTGTCTGTCTGTCTGCGTGCCGGTCGGTCTGTCTGTCTGTCTGCGTGCCGGTCTGTCTGTCTGTCTCTGTCTGCGTGCCGGTCTGTCTGTCTGTCTGTCTGCGTGCCGGTCGGTCTGTCTGTCTGTCTGCGTGCCGGTCTGTCTGTCTGTCTGCGTGCGTGTCGGTCTGTCTGTCTGCGTATCGGTCTGTCTGCGTGTCGGTCTCTGTGTCTCTCGGTGTATGTGTCTCTGTGTCTCTCGGTCTGTGTGTGGGGCGGCAGGTAGCTTAGTGGTTAAGATGGTTGTGCCAGTAACCGAAAGGTCGCTGGTTCTAATCCCCAAGCCGACTAGGTGAAAAATCTGTCGATGTGCCCTTGAGCAAGGCACTTTACCCTAATTGCTCCTGTAAGTCGCTCTGGATAAGAGCGTCTGCTAAATGACTAAAATGTAAATGTGTGTGTATGTGTCTCTGTGTGTCTCTGTCTGTCTGTCTGTCTGTTAAACCTCTCCCTGTCTCTCTCTAGCTGATCCGTGAGTTGGGGAACATCAACGTGAAGAAGAAGGAACCTCCATTCTGCTACCCATACAGTCTTAAGGCCCGGGTGCTGGTGTTGGCTCACCTGTCACGCATGGACGTCTCAGAAGACATCGAAGAGGGTACGACATCATGCAGCCATAGAATGTATTAAAAATCTAAACATATAACCCAACGTTTGTAGAACAACTAAAGTTACATTAATAACTCTAAATGTAGCATATAGGAGGACCTGTTTCTTTGTTAACCGCTCAACACAGAATAGCCGCATGTGCTCACTTCCTCAAATCGTTTGGAGAAAATATCCTTTCTATTTTATTCAGCTTTGTTCAATTCTATTCTTCATACTATAAAATAATATCAAATAATGCCACGGAATTCTAAGCAAGTCTTGTCTGCTAAATGAACTAGTGTAGCCCACAGCCATTTGGCATAGATCAGGACCTAACATAAGGACAACTCAGAGTACGCTATTCTGTTTTTCTAAAATATACTACATATTCTTCATATCATGCTTCTATAGACCTGTCTAAAATAAATAATGGATTTATTGTGAAGGTGTAGGCTATATTACATGGATTTATTAGACTTTATAAAATGTAGATGTTCCAAAGGTCTGCATCAGTGATACCACTACTATTTGGAATAATAGTCACAATAATAATAACAATAATATTAATAATAAGTAAGTTACTGTTTACTATGCAGATGTTATTATTCAGTGTCCCTCAGGCTATGGCAGGCAAATCCATATTTGGCTGCAAGAGGAGCCATTACTCCTTCGCCCATTACTGTTTTTTGTGTTTTTCCTCTGGGTTTAATAAGATAAGATTTTGAATAAATGTAGTAATTTCTGTGAATAATTCATCTCTTTGTGAGGAATATTTATCACAGTAAAGGAGAAAGTGCATCTCTGTTTCTACCTCCCCTGTCGTGCAGCGACCACATACACGCTCCTCTTTGGGTAGCCATGTCTTTTTATGTCTGCTGGTTTCTATTGCCAATTGGTGGTTCAATCAGCCTGTACTTGGTAAGGATCTGTTGTAAATATGAGTCCTTTGATTGATTGCTTCATGATTTTGTTTTATTTTCATTATTTATTTTGAAGCAGTGCTGGTGTCAGCTTGGTTGGTTAGGTCCAACACCAGCTGACTGAGAGGTTCGTTCTGGGCTCAGCTCTTGGGTTTAAAGTGCTTTAATTTAGGTGAAGCCAAAATATCTCTCACTCAATTCAATTTCAGTTTAAGACATATGTTAACATTGCCAAAGCAAGTGAAGTAGATAGTAAACAAAAGTGAAATAAACAATAAATATTAACAGTAAACATTACACTCAGAAGTTCCTAAAGAATAAAGACATTTCAAATGTCATATTATGTCTATATACAGTGTTGTAACAATGTGCAAATAGTTAAAGTACAAAAGGGAAAATAAATAAACATAAATATGGGTTGTATTTACAATGGTGTTTGTTCTTCACTGGTTGCCCTTTTCTTGTGGCAACAGGTCACAAATCTTGCTGCTGTGATGGCACACTGTGGTATTTCACCCAATAGATATGGGAGTTTATCAAAATTGGGTTTGTTTTCGAATTCTTTGTGGATCGCTGTAATCTGAGGGAAATATGTGTCTCTAATATGGTCATACATTTGGCAGGAGGTTAGGAAGTGCAGCTCAGTTTCCACCTCATTTTGTGGGCAGTGTGCACATAGCCTGTCTTCTCTTGAGAGCCAGGTCTGCCTACGGCGGCCTTTCTCAATAATATAATAATAAGAATAATAATATGCCATTTAGCAGACGCTTTTATCCAAAGCGACTTACAGTCATGCGTGCATACATTTTTGTGTATGGGTGGTCCCGGGGATCGAACCCACTACCTTGGCGTTACAAGCGCCGTGCTCTACCAGCTGAGCTACAGAGGACCACAATAGCAAGGCTATTCTCACTGAGTCTGTACATAGTAAAATATTTCCTTAGTTTTGGGTCCGTCACAGTGGTCAGGTATTCTGCCACTGTGTACTCTCTGTTTAGGGCCAAATAGCATTCTAGTTTGCGCAGTTTTTTTTGTTAATTCTTTGTTGAGCCAAGTAATTATCTTTTTTTTTTCCTCATGATTTGGTTGGGTCTAATTGTGTTTCTGTCCTGGGGCTCTGTGGGGTCTGTTTGTGTTTGTGAACAGAGCCCCAGAACCAGCTTACATAGGGGACTCTTCTCCAGGTTAATCTCTCTGTAGGTGATGGCTTTGTTATGGAAGATTTGGGAATCGCTTCCTTTTAGGTGGTTGTAGAATTTAACGGCTCTTTTCTGGATTTTCATCATTAGCGGGTATCGGCCTAATTCTGCTCTGCATGCATTATTTGGTGTTTTACTTTGTACACTGAATATATTTTAGCCTAATTCTGCATGCGGAGTCTCAATTTGGTGTTTGTCCCATTTTGTGAATTCTTGGTTTGTGAGTGGACCTCAGACCTTACAACCATAGAGGGCAATGGGTTCTATAACTGATTGAAGTATTTTTAGCCAGATCCTAATTGGTATGTCAAATTTTATGTTCCTTTTGACGGCATAGAAGGCCCTTCTTGCCTTGTCTCTCAGATCGTTCAGAGTTTCCTGTGGCGCTGATGTTTAGGCCGAGGTATGTATCGTTTTTTGTGTGCTCGAAGGCAACGGTGTCTAGATGGAATTTGTATTTGTGGTCCTGGCAACTGGACCTTTTTTGGAACACCATTATTTTTGTCTTACTGAGATTTACTGTCAGGGCCCAGGTCTGACAGAATCTGTGCATAAGATCTAGGTGCTGCTGTAGGCCCTCCTTGGTTGGTGACAGAAGCACCAGATCATCAGCAAACGGTAGACATTTTACTTCAGATTCTAGTAGGGTGAGGCCAGGTGCTGCAGACTGTTCTAGTGCCCTCGCCAATTCGTTGATATACAGTGGGGGGGGGGAATTATTTAGTCAGCCACCAATTGTGCAAGTTCTCCCACTTAAAAAGATGAGGCCTGTAATGTTCATCATAGGTACACGTCAACTATGACAGACAAATTGAGATTTTTTTTCTCCAGAAAATCACATTGTAGGATTTTTTATGAATTTATTTGCAAATTATGGTGGAAAATAAGTATTTGGTCACCTACAAACAAGCAAGATTTCTGGCTCTCACAGACCTGTAACTTCTTCTTTAAGAAGCTCCTCTGTCCTCCACTCGTTACCTGTATTAATGGCACCTGTTTGAACTTGTTATCAGTATAAAAGACACCTGTCCACAACCTCCAAACAGTCACACTCCAAACTCCACTATGGCCAAGACCAAAGAGCTGTCAAAGGACACCAGAAACAAAATTGTAGACCTGCACCAGGCTGGGAAGACTGAATCTGCAATAGGTAAGCAGCTTGGTTTGAAGAAATCAACTGTGGGAGCAATTATTAGGAAATAGAAGACATACAAGACCACTGATAATCTCCCTCGATGTGGGGCTCCACGCAAGATCTCACCCCGTGGGGTCAAAATGATCACAAGAACGGTGAGCAAAAATCCCAGAACCGCACAGGGGGACCCTAGTGAATGACCTGCAGAGAGCTGGGACCAAAGTAACAAAGCCTACCATCAGTAACACACTACGCCGCCAGGGACTCAAATCCTGCTGTGCAAGACGTGTCCCCCTGCTTAAGCCAGTACATGTCCAGGACCGTCTGAAGTTTGCTAGAGTGCATTTGGATGATCCAGAAGAGGATTGGGAGAATGTCATATGGTCAGATGAAACCAAAATAGAACTTTTTGGTAAAAACTCAACTCGTCGTGTTTGGAGGACAAAGAATGCTGAGTTGCATCCAAAGAACACCATACCTACTGTGAAGCATGGGGGTGGAAACATCATGCTTTGGGGCTGTTTTTCTGCAAAGGGACCAGGACGACTGATCCGGGTAAAGGAAAGAATGAATGGGGCCATGTATCGTGAGATTTTGAGTGAAAACCTCCTTCCATCAGCAAGGGCATTGAAGATGAAATGTGGCTGGGTCTTTCAGCATGACAATGATCCCAAACACACCGCCCGGGCAACGAAGGAGTGGCTTCATAAGAAGCATTTCAAGGTCCTGGAGTGGCCTAGCCAGTCTCCAGATCTCAACCCCATAGAAAATCTTTGGAGGGAGTTGAAAGTCTGTGTTGCCCAGCGACAGCCCCAAAACATCACTGCTCTAGAGGAGATCTGCATGGAGGAATGGGCCAAAATACCAGCAACAGTGTGAACCTTGTGAAGACTTACAGAAAACATTTGACCTGTGTCATTGCCAACAAAGGGTATATAACAAAGTATTGAGAAACTTTTGTTATTGACCAAATACTTATTTTCCACCATAATTTGCAAATAAATTCATAAAAAATCCTAAAATGTGATCTTCTGTAATTTATTTTCTCATTTTGTCTGTCATAGTTGACGTGTACCTATTATGAAAATTACAGGCCTCATCTTTTTAAGTGGGAGAACTTGCACAATTGGTGGCTGACTAAATACTTTTTTTCCCCACTGTATATGTTGAAGACGGTGGGGCTTAAGCTGCATCCCTGTCTCACCCCACGGCCCTGTGGAAATAAATTTGTTTTTTGGGCCAATTTTAACCGCACTATTGTTTGTGTACATGGATTTTATAATGTCGTATGTTTTTCCCCCAACACCACTTTCCATCAATTTGTATAGCAGACCCTCATGCCAAATTGAGTCAAAAGCTTTTTTGAAATCAACAAAGCATGAGAAGACTTTTCCTTTGTTTTGGTTTGTTTGTTTGTCAATTAGGGTGTGCAGGGTGAATACGTGGTCTGTCGAACGGTAATTTGGTAAAAAGCTAATTTGACATTTGCTCAGTACCTTGTTTTCACAGAGGAAATCTACGAGTCTGCTATTAATGATAATGCAGAGGATTTTCCCAAGGTTGCTGTTGACGCATATCCCACTGTAGTTATTGGGGTCAAATGTGTCTCCACTTTTGTGGATTGGGGTTATCAGTCCTTGGTTCTAAATATTGGGGAAGATGCCAGAGCTGAGGATGATGTTAGTTTAAGTATAGCCAATTGGAATTTGTGGTCTGTATCTTTGATAATTTTATTGAGGATACCATCAACACCACAGGCCTTTTTGGGTTGGAGGGTTTGTATTTTGTTCTGTAGTTCATTCAATGTAATTTGGAGAATCCAGTGGGTTCTGGTAGTCTTTAATAGTTGATTCTAAGATTTGTATTTGATCATGGATATGTTTTTGCTGTTTGTTCTTTGTTATAGGGCCAAAACGATTGGAGAAGTGGTTTACCCATACATCTCCGTTTTGGATAGATAACTCTTCGTGTTGTTGTTTGTTTAGTGTTTTCCAATTTTCCCAAAAGTGGTTAGTCAATGAGTTCTTCAATTACATTGAGCTGATTTCTGACGTGCTGTTCCTTATTTTTCCGTAGTGTATTTCTGTATTGTTTTAGTGATTCACCATAGTGAAGGCGTAGGCTCAGGTTTTCTGGGTCTCTATGTTTTGGTTGGATAGGTTTTTCAATTTCTTTCTTAGGTTTTTGCATTCTTCATCAAACCATTTGTCATTGTTGTTAATTTTCTCAGGTTTTCTGTTAGAGATGTTTAGATTTGATAGGGAAGCTGAGAGGTCAAATATACTGTTTAGGTTTTCTACTGCCAAGTTTACACCTTCACTATTACAGTGGAACGTTTTGTCCAGGAAGTTGTCTAAAAGGGATTGAATTTGTTGTTTCCTAATTGTTTTTTGGTAGGTTTCGACACTACTTTCCTTCCATCTATAGCATTTCTTAATATTATTCAGTTCCTTTGGCTTTGATGCCTCATGATTGAGTATTGCTCTGTTCAAGTAGACTGTGATTTTGCTGTGGTCTGATAGGGGTGTCAGTGGGCTGACTGAACATTCTGAGGTCAGTGATAAAGTAGTCTACAGTACTACTGCCTAGAGATGAGCTGTAGGTGTACCTACCATAGGAGTCCCCTCCAAGCCTGCCATTGACTATGTACAGACCCAGCGTGCGACAGAGCTGCAGGAGTTGTGACCTGTTTTTGTTGGTTATGTTGTCGTAGTTGTGTCTAGGGGGGCATATGGGGGAGGGAATGCTGTCACCTCCAGGTAGGTGTTTGTCCCCCTGTGTGTTGAGGGTGTCAGGTTCTTGTCCAGTTCTGGCATTTAGGTCGCCACAGACTAGTACATGTCCCTGGGTCTGGAAGTGATTGATTTCCCCCTCCAGGATGGAGAAGCTGTCTTCATTAAAGTATGGGGATTCTAGTGGGGGGATGTAGGTAGCACACAGGAGGATGTTTTTCTCTGTTGAGATAATCTATTTTTGAATTTCTAGCCAAATATAAAATGTTCATGTTTTGATTAATTTAATAGAATGAACTCTACAACAAATTAGCATACCCCCTGAGTCCCTTCCCTGTTTCACACCTGGGAAATTGGTGGATGGGACTACCAGCTCTCTGTAACCTAGAGGGCAACCAGTGGGTCCGTCTCTCTCTCGCTCTGTGTCTCTCTCTCTGTGCCTCGCTCTGTGTCTCGCTCTCTCTCGCTCTGTGTCTCTCGCTCTGTGTCTCTCGCTCTGTGGCTCTCTCGCTCTGTGGCTCTCGCGCTCTCTCTCTCGCTCTGTGGCTCTCGCGCTCTCTCTCTCGCTCTGTGGCTCTCGCGCTCTCTCTCTCGCTCTGTGGCTCTCGCGCTCTCTCGCTCTGTGGCTCTCGCGTTCTCTCGCTCTGTGGCTCTCGCGTTCTCTCGCTCTGTGGCTCTCGCGCTCTCTCTCTCGCTCTGTGGCTCTCTCGCTCTGTGGCTCTCGCGCTCTGTGGCTCTGTGGCTCTCGCGCTCTCTCGCTCTGTGGCTCTCGCGCTCTCTTGCTCTGTGGCTCTCGCGCTCTCTCGCTCTGTGGCTCACTCTCTCTCTGTGTGTGTTGCAGACCAGAGGTTTGTGGTGAGGAAGAGTCCAGCTCTGCTCCAGGAGATGGTCAACGTGGGATGTCAACTCACCATGATGGCCAACAGCAGAGGAGGTACACACACACACACACACACACACACACACACACACACACTTTACCTAGCTGACACACACAGGCAGGCAACAAATGCATACTCCCCTGTGTGTGTGTGCAGGGTTCCATGCCCCCAGGCTGGTGTCCATAGAGAACTGTATGAAGCTGACTCAGATGATAGTCCAGGGTCTCCAGGAGTCCAAGTCTCCTCTGCTGCAGCTGCCACACTTTGAAGAGGAACACCTCCGATACTGCATCTCCAAGAAGGTACCAACCGCCCAGCCACGTGGTTCTGTATTCAAGGGCTCTTTCTCAATTCATCTTTCCTCCATTCCTCGTCAAAACCCATTGGAGGAGAACATCTGAGGGGAGGGACCTTGGATCTTGTCCTCTAATACAGTTGAGAAGGATGCAAGGAGATAGGATGTGAGGAGATAGGATGCGAGGAATTGCAATAAGACCAATTGAGATGGAGCCATAGCATATTAACACTCCCCCCCCCTCCTTCCCTCCTCTCCCCCCCTCCCTATACCCTCCTCCCTCCAGTATAAGATGTGTTATGGTATGGTAACTATGGTAACCGGTATACAGTGTGTTACGGTATGGTAACTATAGTAACCTCTCCCCAGTATAAGGTGCGGAGCCTGCAGGACCTGGTCAGCCTGAAGGACTCGGACCGTCGGAGCATGCTCCGTTTCCTTGGCGAGGAGAAGTACGACGAGGTTATGGCCGTGCTCGCCAGCTTCCCCCACATCACCATGGAAACCAAGCTGCAGGGTGAGGTCTCCTGCTCTGGAGTTTGTGTTCATAGTCACTCAATGTTAGGTCCTGCAGGCTGTCCCAACACATACTGACATGAAACCATATCTAACAGCGTAACAGGTCCTTAGATGACACTAAACAAATGTGTTTGAAGAGAATAAGTTCTTAATTTGTTTGGTAAGGTTAGTTTTTCTCAGGGGACCCCATTTTTAAATTTCAGGGGACCCCACATGGGGATCCACTGGCCTACGTTGTTGTTACTCCAGCCTCAGCTCTGACCTGCTGTCTTCTGTTCTCTCTCCAGTCCTGGACGATGAAGACAGCAATAACATCACAGCTGGATCCATCGTCACGGTTACGGTCACCCTGACCAGGAAGAGGATGGCGGTAAGGGAGGGGGAGAATTTCACTAGGTCCGGGTTGAGCGACTAAAGGACACATTGAATAACACATTCATAAATGTTTTTAAAAAAAAGACAGTCCAAAAATATATCATAAGGAAGAAGGTTTTGAAGTCTCTTTCTTATATCTAAGAAATCTCAGGAAATATTTTAGTTTTTTTGGACACATATTTCACCCCTTATTTATGTTGGCACAGAACTACCTGCATACTTCCATTCGTTTGTATGGGTTACCTTCAGACGAGTCTGGTGACAAAACGGAGGACACCACAGTGTTCCTGAGTCTGCCCATTCCACAGAGGGGCCGTAATAGTTGTGTAGGCCAAACCGTTTGTTTCCTTAAGGCATGGTTCTCCACAAGTTGAAATCAAAGTTCAAGCAGGTTCTCGGGTTCACATTCATATTTCAGTTCCGTAAATCATTTCCACAATTTGTTATAGGATTAGCCTTACAAACTATGCTATTTTAAATCCACATAACAAACCAATCAAAAAGGGGTACAGGAAGCGACACAGTCCAGCAGGCAGGCCTTTTGATTTGATCATAGTAGCTCCATTTTAGCCATGTGCTCTCACCAAACGAAGACGTCGTGCTCTCACCAAACGAAGACGTCGTGCTGCTCTCACCAAACGAAGACGTCGTGCTCTCACCGAACGAAGACGTCGTGCTCTCACCGAACGAAGACGTCGTGCTCTCACCAAACGAAGACGTCGTGCTCTCACCAAACGAAGACGTCGTGTCTCCAGACTGCATCATTTCCTGTGGGCGGCTGCCAAGAAACAGAAAAACGGGCGTTTAAATACATGCAGCTCAAGTCACAATACCAGGCAATTAACCAATAGAAATGCTTGTTAGTTTAACCCCTAGAGTCAATTTTACGTGGCCCCACTGAAATCTAATTGGCATAATACAAAAATCCTCGTTTAAAATCCATCCGTTTAAAGGTAGAGATCGTTTTTTTTTTTTTTTTTCATTGGCGGATGCATCTCAATCCACCGCACCGGCTGATGTAACACTTCCTCATCTGGGGTGAAAGGTGACAGAGCTAGAGCGATGTTTGTCAGACCATGAGACATCCCGAAAAATCGGTCTTCTCACTAAATAGGTCTGTAGCATCCGAACGGTTTCTTTACAAAATATCTACGGAAAGAAGAGACTCACAAGACCCGTCTGTAGGTTCCCCGGTACCAGTTGGAAACAGTAATGGAAGTGTATATAGAGACTGTTTAGTGGCAAAAGAAGTGGTTAAATACATGTAAAACATATATCTAAATGTAATAGTAATCCTGATGGGCTAACAATGTTGAACAAATATTATTAAAAAATGTATACTTCAATGGGTCTTAAAATTCCAAATCAAATAGCTAAATGATCCTTGGTATGACCTTCTAAAAACAATTATATATTGCCCCCCCCCCCTCAGCTTAGACTGTAGAGGATTAAACATTGCAAATGAGTCGCCCCTGTATTCCATATGTGACTTTAGCTACTGTGGGGTGTGTGTGGCTGTGGGTGTGTGTGTGTGTGTGTGTGTGTGTGTGTGTGTGTAGGAGGTGTTTGAGAAGGAGCAGAATGCGACACCTTGTCTCGGAGTCGGAGAGGAAGCCAGTACAGAGGATGCTGCCGCGGTACGAAACGTCTGAACACACACCATCTGACAATACACACACACACAATCTGACAATACACACACACACACATCTGACAATACACACACACACCATCTGACAATACATACACACACCATCTGACAATACACACACACACATCTGACAATACACACACACACATCTGACAATACACACACACACCATCTGACAATACACACACACACAATCTGACAATACACACACACACATCTGACAATACACACACACACAATCTGACAATACACACACACACCATCTGACAATACACACACACACCATCTGACAATACACACACACACCATCTGACAATACATACACACACCATCTGACAATACACACACACACACACACAATCTGACAATACACACACACACAATCTGACAATACACACACACAATCTGACAATACACACACACAATCTGACAATACACACACACACACACACACACACACACACACACATCTGACAATACACACACACACACCATCTGACAATACACACACACACCATCTGACAATACACACACACACAATCTGACAATACACACACACACAATCTGACAATACACACACACAATCTGACAATACACACACACACAATCTGACAATACACACAATCTGACAATACACACACACACAATCTGACAACACACACACACACACACACACACACAGACATCTGACAATACACACACACACACACACACAATCTGACAATACACACACACACATCTGACAATACACAGACACAATCTGACAATACACACACACACACACACACATCTGACAATACACACACACACAATCTGACAATACACACACACACAATCTGACAATACACACACACACACCATCTGACAATACACACACACACCATCTGACAATACACACACACACAATCTGACAATACACACACACACAATCTGACAATACACACACACAATCTGACAATACACACACACACAATCTGACAATACACACACACACAATCTGACAATACACACACACAATCTGACAATACACACACACACACACACACACACACACACAGACATCTGACAATACACACACACACACACACATCTGACAATACACATACACACAATCTGACAATACACACACACACACACACAGACATCTGACAATACACATACACACAATCTGACAATACACACACACACATTTGACAACGCACACGCAAAGACTGAGAACCCAACTTGTGGATGACCTGTATGTGTCCGGGCAGCAGGGAGACGCCAGTAAAACCAAAGCCAAGGTGTGGCAGAGCAAAACCAAAGCAGCCAAGAAAACCAAGCAGTCAAAGAAGAAGAAACTCACCAAGAAGAAGCCCCTCCCACTGCCAGCAGCCAAGGCCAAACAGGCCAATGGGAGCGCGTCAGGAAGTGTAAGCAGCCAATCAGAGTCGATCCAATCGGATTGTTTTAATTAATAACTGTAATCAGAAGGATGTTTCGACCACAAGTTGTCTTACTTCTTTCACTCATGCTAAAACAGAAGGTTGAGCCATGTATTATGCGAGTAACGGACCTGGGTTCAAACACTATTTAGGGTATTTCAATTACTTTCAAAAACATTTCAAAGTAGTTGAGTATTGGAATATATTTGTATGTATTTAAAAATACTCAAATACAGTGTATTTTCAAACACAGGTATTTAAATACTCATTATGCATTTGAACCCAGGTCTGTTTGGTCGTAGGGGTATTTCAAAATGTAAAATACTTTCAAACACTTCAAATAGAAGTAGTTGATTCGGCCACATTATTTGAAAATACCCAAATACACAGGAAAGTATTAACAAATACTTAAAAATGCATGTATTTGATCCCAGGTCTGGTATATAAACTAACCCATCTGTTTTGGTTCAACTTTATTGATCCCTGTTTGTGTTTAGGAGGTGGTTGCCGTGGCGAAGGAGGATGAGGAGGACGGGTCAGACAAGGGCAGCGAATCAGAGGAGGGCGAGGGGAACAAAGATTCTCCGAGCGAGAGAGATGAGGAGAGCGACAAACAGAGCGACACGGAGCAGGATGAGATCGCCGGGGACGACGAGGAGGTCAGACACCTGTGGTTACGTCCCAAATAATCTCTCCTTTCTCCCCAAGTCTGAAGTCTGAAGTCATGGATTTGAAAGGGATTGGTATTGGAAACTCCCTGTAGCACGTGGATGGGTAACTCCAGTCCTGGGGGCTGATAGGTGTCACACCTTTGCCCCTGTCCCAGCTAACACACCTGACTCCAATAGTCAACTAATCATGATCTAGAATGCAATTAGTTTAAATCAGCTGTGTTGCTAGGGATGGGGGGAAAAGTGTGACACCACTCCGGCCCCCGAGGACTGGAGTCCCAGCTTTTACCAATCCATGGTTTTAGATTTGTGTAGAATAGAGAACGTGTTTAGGAGAATGGACCTGTGTGTGTAGCCCAGGGCTCTCCAACCGTTCCTGGGGACGGGGTTGGAGTTCAAACCTACAGGAGGGTAGCTCTCCAGGAACGGGGTTGGAGTTCAAACCTACAGGAGGGTAGCTCTCCAGGAACAGGGTTGGAGTTCAAACCTACAGGAGGGTAGCTCTCCAGGAACAGGGTTGGAGTTAAAACCTACAGGAGGGTAGCTCTCCAGGAACAGGGTTGAAGTTAAATTCTACAGGAGGGTAGCTCTCCAGGAACAGGGTTAGAGTTAAAACCTACAGGAGGGTAGCTCTCCAGGGACAGGGTTGGAGTTAACCTACAGGAGGGTAGCTCTCCAGGAACAGGGTTGGAGTTAAAACCTACAGGAGGGTAGCTCTCCAGGAACAGGGTTGGAGTTAAAACCTACAGGAGGGTAGCTCTCCAGGAACAGGGTTGGAGTTAACCTACAGGAGGGTAGCTCTCCAGGAACAGGGTTGGAGTTAAAACCTACAGGAGGGTAGCTCTCCAGGAACAGGGTTGGAGTTAAAACCTACAGGAGGGTTAGCTCTCCAGGAACAGGGGTTGGAGTTAAAACCTACAGGAGGGTAGCTCTCCAGGAACAGGGTTGGAGTTAAAACCTACAGGAGGGTAGCTTTCCAGGAACCGGGTTGGAGTTAAAACCTACAGGGCGGTAGCTTTCCAGGAACCGGGTTGGAGTTAAAACCTACAGGAGGGTAGCTTTCCAGGAACCGGGTTGGAGTTAAAACCTACAGGGCGGTAGCTTTCCAGGAACCGGGTTGGAGTTAAAACCTACAGGAGGGTAGCTTTCCAGGAACCGGGTTGGAGTTAAAACCTACAGGAGGGTAGCTCTCCAGGAGCAGGGTTGGAGTTAACCTACAGGAGGGTAGCTCTCCAGGAACAGGGTTGGAGTTAAAACCTACAGGAGGTTAGCTCTCCAGGAACAGGGTTGGAGTTAAAACCTACAGGAGGGTAGCTCTCCAGGAACAGGGTTGGAGTTAAAACCTACAGGAGGGTAGCTCTCCAGGAACAGGGTTGGAGTTAACCTACAGGAGGGTAGCTCTCCAGGAACAGGGTTGGAGTTAACCTACAGGAGGGTATCTCTCCAGGAACAGGGTTGAAGAGCCCTGGTATAGATTATGTATAACCCCCTCCAGGAGTGGGAGGCGCTGCAGCAGAGTATCCAGCGGAGGGAGAGGGCCCTGTTGGAGACCAAGTCCAAGGTCACCCACCCAGTGTACAGCCTGTACTACCCAGAGGAGAAACATGAGTGGTGGTGGCTTTACATTGCTGACCGCAAGGACCAGACTCTAGTCTCCATGCCATACCACGTCTGCACACTCAAAGACACAGAAGAGGTGAGACTGTGTGTGTTCGTCCTAAGTGCTGGGGCAGGTATGTGTGTGTGTGTCTGTCAAAAGTAGTAGTATGAATCATTTGGGTGGTGCTTACATTTGTTGTAGTAGTAGTAGTAGTAGTAGTAGCAATAGTAGTAGTAGTAGTAGCAATAGTAGTAGTAATCATTTTGGTGGTGCTTAAATGTGTCTATTCCCTCAGTGGGGCCGGGGTCAGCTGAGACTCCCTCAGAGAGTGGGGCCGGGGTCAGCTGAGACGCTCCCTCAGAGAGTGGGGCCGGGGTCAGCTGAGACTCCCTCAGAGAGTGGGGCCGGGGTCAGCTGAGACTCCCTCAGAGAGTGGGGCCGGGGTCAGCTGAGACTCCCTCAGAGAGTGGGACCGGGGTCAGCTGAGACGCTCCCTCAGAGAGTGGGACCGGGGTCAGCTGAGACTCCCTCAGAGAGTGGGGCCGGGGTCAGCTGAGACGCTCCCTCAGAGAGTGGGGCCGGGGTCAGCTGAGACTCCCTCAGAGAGTGGGGCCGGGGTCAGCTGAGACTCCCTCAGAGAGTGGGGCCGGGGTCAGCTGAGACGCTCCCTCAGAGAGTGGGACCGGGGTCAGCTGAGACTCCCTCAGAGAGTGGGGCCGGGGTCAGCTGAGACTCCCTCAGAGAGTGGGGCCGGGGTCAGCTGAGACGCTCCCTCAGAGAGTGGGGCCGGGGTCAGCTGAGACTCCCTCAGAGAGTGGGGCCGGGGTCAGCTGAGACGCTCCCTCAGAGAGTGGGGCCGGGGTCAGCTGAGACTCCCTCAGAGAGTGGGGCCGGGGTCAGCTGAGACTCCCTCAGAGAGTGGGACCGGGGTCAGCTGAGACGCTCCCTCAGAGAGTGGGGCCGGGGTCAGCTGAGACTCCCTCAGAGAGTGGGACCGGGGTCAGCTGAGACTCCCTCAGAGAGTGGGACCGGGGTCAGCTGAGACTCCCTCAGAGAGTGGGACCGGGGTCAGCTGAGACTCCCTCAGAGAGTGGGGCCGGGGTCAGCTGAGACGCCCCTTGCTCAAGAGCACAAAGACACACATTTTTCACTTTGTTGGGTCCGGGATTCCAACCAGCGACCTTTCGGGGTACTGGCCCAACGCGCTACATTTGGGAAATGGGATACCTAGTCAGTTGTACAACTGAATGCATTCAACTGAAATGTGTGCTCCACATTTAACCCAACCCCTCTGAATCAGAGAGGTGCGGGGGGGCTGCCTTAATCGATGTCATCGGCGCCCGGGAGCAGTTGTTGTTGGGGGTTAACTGCCTTGCTCAAGGGCAGAAGGGCAGATTTTTCCACCTTGCTGGCTCGGGGATTCGAACCAGCAACCTTTCGGTTACTGGCCCCAACCGCTAGGCCACCTGCCGCTGCTAGCAATGTGGAAACAGTTATGTCATGTTGTGTAGTTGGTTGTAACAGCAGTGTTGGTTGGTCCCAGAGGGAGCTGAAGGGGACTATCAGACTACCCGTTTTATATCTGTATTAAACATACTGACTATACAAAACATTAGCAACACCTGCTCTTTCCATGATAGACTGTCCAGGTGAATCCAGGTGAAAGCTATGATCCCTTATTGATGTCACTTGTTAAATCCACTTCAATCAGTGTAGATGAAGGGGAGGAGACCGGTTAAAGAAGGATTTTTAAGCCTTGGGACATGGATTATGTATGTGTGTCATTCAGACGGTGAATGGGCAAGACAAAATATTGAAGTGCCTTTGAATGGGGAATGGTAGTAGGTGCCAGGCGCACTGGTTTGTGTCAAGAACTGCAACGCTGCTGGGGTTTTTTACGCTCAACAGTTTCCCCTGTGTATCAAAAATGGTCCACCACCCAAAGGACATCCAGCCAACTTGACACAACTGTGGGAAGCATTGGAGTCAACATGGGCCAGCATCCCTGTGGAACGCTTTCCACACCTTGTAGGGTCCATGCCCCGACGAATTGAGGCTGTTCTGAGGACAAAAGGAAGGGGGGGGGGGGTGCAACTCAATATTAGGAAGGTGTTGTTAATGTTTGGTGTACTCAGTGTACGCTCTCTCTCGCTCTCACAGGTGGAGCTGAAGTTCCCGGCTCCCTCTAAAACAGGGAACTACCAATACTCTGTTATCCTGCGCTCCGACTCTTACCTGGGCCTGGACCAGATCAGACCACTCAAGGTGAGACATTACAACTCACCTGTGTGTGTATATATACAGTGCCTTCAGAAAGTATTCAGACCCCTTGATTTTTTCCACATTTTGTTACGTTACAGCCTTATTCTAAAATGTATTTAAAATCCTTATCAATCGACACACAATACCCCATAATGACAAAGCGAAAACAGGTTTTTAGAAATGTTTGCATATTTATACAAATAAAAAAACAAATACCTTTTTTACATAAGTATTCAGACCCTTTGCTATGAGACTCAAAATTGAGCTCAGGTGCATCCTGTTTCCATTGATCATCCTTGAGATGTTTCTACAACTTGATTGAAGTCCACCTGCGGTAAATTCAATTGATTGGACATGATTTGGAAAGGCACACACCTGTCTATATAAGGTCCCACAGTTGACAGTGCATGTCAGAGCAAAAACCAAGCCATGAGGTCAAAGGAATTGTCTGTAGAGCTCCGAGACAGGATTGTGTCGAGGCACAGATCTGGGGAAGGGTACCAAAAAAGTGTCTGCAGCATTGAAGGTCCCTTAAGAACACAGTGGCCTCCATCATTCTTAAATGGAAGAAGTTTGGAACCACCAAGACTCTTCCTAGAGCTGGCCGCCCGGCCAAACTGAGCAATCGGGGGAGAAGGGCCTTGGTCAGGGAGGTGACCAAGAACCTGATGGTCACTCTGACAGAGCTCCATAATTCCTCTGTGGAGATGGAAGAACCTTCCAGAAGGACAACCAGCTCTGCAGCACTCCACCAATCAGGCCTTTATGGTAGAGTGGCCAGACGGAAGCCACTCCTCAGTAAAAGGCACATGACAACCCGCTTGGAGTTTGCCAAAAGGCACCTAAAGGACTCTCAGACCATGAGAAACAAGATTCTCTGGTCTGATGAAACCAAGATTGAACGCTTTGGCCTGAATGCCAAGAGTCACGTCTGGAGGAAACCTGGCACCATCCCTACGGTGAAGCATGGTGGTGGCAGCATCATGCTGTGGGGATGTTTTTCAGTGGCAGGGACTGGGAGACTAGTCAGGATCGAGGGAAAGATGAACGGAGCAAAGTACAGAGAGATCCTTGATGAAAACCTACTCCAGAGCGCTCAGGATCTCAGACTGGGGCGAAGGTTCACCTTCCAACAGGACAACGACCCTAAATACACAGCCAAGACAATGCAGGAGTGGCTTCGGGACAAATCTCTGAATATCCTTGAGTGGCCCAGCCAGAGCGCAGACTTGAACCCGATTGAAAATCTCTGGAGAGACCTGAAAATAGCTGTGCGGCGACGCTCCCCATCCAACCTGACAGAGCTTGAGAGGATCTGCAGAGAAGAATGGGAGAAACTCCCCAAATACAGGTGTGCCAAGCTTGTAGCGTCATACCCAAGAAGACTCAAGGCTGTAATCGCTGCCAAAGGTGCTTCAACAAAGTACTGAGTAAAGGGTCTGAATACTTCTGTAAATGTGATATTTCCTTTTTATATTCTTTATTTGCAAAAAATAAAATAATGAACCTGTTTTTGCTTTGTCATTATGGGGTCTTGGGTCATTATGGGGTCTTGGGTCGTTATGGGGTCTTGGGTCATTATGGGGTATTGTGTGTGTAGATTGATGAGGGGAAAAAACAATGTAATCCATTTTAGAATAAGGCTGTAACGTAACAAAATGTGGAAAAAGTCAAGGGGTCTGAATCAATTCCGAAGGCACTGTATTATAATCCCGTGTTTTATTAATAACTAACAGCGTTGACCTGCTACAGTAGCTATGCTGGTATTGGACTTCAAACTGTGGAGACAGGATTCAAATCGGCAGCTAATTTCCTTCTGCAGTCTCCGACTGTGTATTGTCTTGTAACTGTGTCTTGTAACGTAACGGTGTATTGTCTTGTAACTGTGTATCGTATTTTAACTGTGTGCGTATTTTAACTGTGTATTGTAATGGTGTATTGTAACGTAACGGTGTATTGTCTTGTAACGGTGTATTGTCTTGTAACGGTGTATTGTAACGTAACGGTGTATTGTAACGTAACGGTGTAACGTAACGGTGTATTGTAACGTAACTGTGTATTGTATTGTAACTGTGTGACAGCTGGAGGTACACGAGGCCAAGGCGGTGTTGGATAACCACCCCCAGTGGGACATCCCAGAGACGGAGGAGGAGGACGAGGAACAGGAGGACAGTGACGGGATCGAGGAGAGTGAAGAAGAGGATGAAGACAATGATTAGACACCCCAGGACCTTATGCCCCGCCCCCTCTCTCACACACACACACATCCTTTTCTACAGAGACCTAGACTTGGTCATGTCCTGACTCGAATGATCACGATCAGAAGACAACTATGAATATATATTCAGCCCTGTGTGTGTCTGAATAAGAGAGAGTGTGTCTGTGTGTGTGTGTGTGTGTGTCTGAATAAGAGAGAGTGTGTCTGTCTGTGTGTGTGTGTGTCTGAATAAGAGAGAGTGTGTCTGTGTGTGTGTGTGTGTGTGTGTCTGAATAAGAGAGAGTGTGTCTGTGTGTGTGTGTGTGTGTGTGTGTGTGTGTGTGTGTCTGAATAAGAGAGAGTGTGTCTCTGTGTGTGTGTGTGTGTCTGAATAAGAGAGATGTGTGTGTGTGTGTGTGTGTGTGTGTGTCTGAATAAGAGAGAGTGTGTCTGTGTGTGTGTGTGTCTGTGTGTGTGTGTGTGTGTGTGTGTTCTTTCACATTGTGGAGTAGAGGACTTGCGATCTGGGTTCTGTGTTTTTCCGGGGGGGTGTAACAACTTCCCTTAACAAAATAAACATAAGAAATGGACTCCTAATTGAAATCATGACATTCTTTTTGTTCATAATTTCAGTTTTCAAAAGAACTCATTCCAAATCCCCATCACCAGAGTATGTACGGTAGTATACACGTTTTGTGGGATTCAAAATAGAAATGTGAGTTATAGACCTGTCGTACCCATTGAAAGCCAGTCTGATATGCAGTAGATGCGTTCTATGTGCGCTATTTCTATGCTTCCCGTGCTTAAGTTTGGTTTTTGTTTTAGTCTTACTTTTTGTTTTGTATGATGGCTTTAAACAGCTAAAAAATTCGATATTTTTGTTGATTTAAAATATATTTCACAGCGGTTTTGGATGCTACAATTATTCTCTAGACTATAGATTGCTTGGTTTGTCAAAAACGGACATTAGGCGAACATGATAGAACTAGTGACTGACAGGCAGGCTGCTCTTATATAATTCACCACAGGGTGGCGCTGTTGACTGACAGCGGTTTTGGATCGGTCTCTTTAAACTGTCACCCCTCTCTCTCTCTCTCTCTGTTGGTTTGAGGCTCAATCCCCCAGTTAAACTGTACAGGTTAAACTAACTTCTGACACTGGGTCTGCCTTGTCAGTTTTCTTTGTGGTTAAAGGGTAGGAAGCAAGAGTTTTTACTCACCAATGTAACAACACAGTGTGGTCAAAGTCTTAGTAACTTAGTTGTAGTCACCATCTGGTTACCTATAACTACAAACAGATGTTTTTTGGGGTTATTACATATTTATCAAATTTCTTCTGGATATCTTCTAAACTACCCACAATGTACTGTTTCTCAACGTCATATAGAGGATCTACTCTGTACTACCGAGTTTGTATGCTAGCTCAGTAGCTAGCTCAAGCTGGCTAACGTTAGCCACTAGCCATGCTAGCATGTAATTACATTCCAGACCAAGGGTTGGTGGTGGTGAGCTACAATCCACCAATCACAGGAAGCAGATGGGGCATGTGCAGCATGCTCGTCACAGAGTTTGTGGCTGTGTTATCTAGTGGGAACCCGTTAGCACAGCAGGCTCTGGTGCCTTCTTCCCATGGGCTCAAAATGAAAGAGAAAATCATACCTACTTGCTCTAATTGTGTAGTACCTCGTCTGTTGTCCTTTTTGTTTGGTCAACTTTTCGGCATGTTCTCTGTGAAGTAAGCTAAGGGAGTTTTGTAACTTTTTCCACCTAGCCTTAGTGTTAGCGCGCTAGCTGACGGACATCTAGACTCTTATCTATTTGGGATTTCCCTGACTATAATATTATACCCTCTGAAAGATATATTATAATATTATTAAGGATAAAATATATATTATAATATTATTAAGGATAAAATATATATTATAATATTATTAAGGATGTAATATATATATTATAATATTATTAAGGATGTCATATATATTATAATATTATTAAGGATAACTACCGAATACATTTTCAAGGAGGAGAACGAGAGAAGAGGGAGGGAAAGCGAGGGATGCAGGGAGAGAGGAGAGGGAGGGATGCAGGGAGAGGGGGAATGAGAGAGAAGAGGGAGGGATGCAGGGGGAGGGGGAATGAGGGAGGAGAGGGAGGGATGCAGGGAGAGGGGGAATGAGAGAGGAGAGGGAGGGATGCAGGGAGAGGGGGAATGAGAGAGGAGAGGGAGGGATGCAGGGAGAGGGGGAATGAGAGAGGAGAGGGAGGGATGCAGGGAGAGGGGGAATGAGAGAGGAGAGGGAGGGATGCAGGGAGAGGGGGAATGAGAGAGGAGAGGGAGGGATGCAGGGAGAGGGGGAATGAGAGAGGAGAGGGAGGGATGCAGGGAGAGGGGGGAAATGAGAGAGGAGAGGGAGGGATGCAGGGAGAGGGGGAATGAGAGAGGAGAGGGAGGGATGCAGGGAGAGGAGGAGAGGGAGGGATGCAGGGAGAGGGGGAATGAGAGAGGAGAGGGAGGGATGCAGGGAGAGGGGGAATGAGAGAGGAGAGGGAGGGATGCAGGGAGAGGGGGAATGAGAGAGGAGAGGGAGGGATGCAGGGAGAGGAGGAGAGGGAGGGATGCAGGGAGAGGGGGAATGAGAGAGGAGAGGGAGGGATGCAGGGAGAGGGGGAATGAGAGAGGAGAGGGAGGGATGCAGGGAGAGGAGGAGAGGGAGGGATGCAGGGAGAGGGAATGGGAGAGGAGAGGGAGGGATGCAGGGAGAGGGGGAATGGGAGAGGAGAGGGAGGTATGCAGGGAGAGGGAGGGATGCAGGGAGAGGGGGAATGGGAGAGAAGGATACATTCAGCCACTCAGCGGTCAGCATTAATCATCAGACATTACATTTGTCATGTTTTTTTAACAATGTAAAAGCCGTCTGTCTTTCTGGTTTACTGTTATTCTGTTAAATGAAAATGGGCTCAACTGCTCTGTGGTCAGAAAATATACTGTCTTTTGTAGCTCTGTTGAGAGAAAAATTACTTTGGTAGCGAAATATCAAGACTTGTAGATAATTGTTCTTATAATTGTTTCTACATTAGAGTGGAACGCTACCTGTAACTGGGAGAGAAGGGGTTCAGATCTGACTGCATGCTGTCATTACAACAGACACACAGACAGTACCTCCTAACAACACACAGACAGTACCTCCTAACAACACACAGACACACACACACACAGACAGTACCTCCTAACAACACACAGACACACACAGACAGTACCTCCTAACAACACACAGACAGACACAGACAGTACCTCCTAACAACACACAGACACACACAGACAGTACCTCCTAACAACACACAGACACACACAGACAGTACCTCCTAACAACACACACACAGACAGTACCTCCTAACAACACACAGACCCACACACACAGACAGTACCTCCTAACAACACACACACAGACAGTACCTCCTAACAACACACAGACACACACAGACAGTACCTCCTAACAACACACACAGACACACACAGACAGTACCTCCTAACAACACACAGACACACACACAGACAGTACCTCCTAACAACACACACACAGACAGTACCTCCTAACAACACACAGACACATACACAGACAGTACCTCCTAACAACACACACACAGACAGTACCTCCTAACAACACACACACAGACAGTACCTCCTAACAACACACACAGACACACACAGACAGTACCTCCTAACAACACACACAGACACACACAGACAGTACCTCCTAACAACACACACAGACACACACAGACAGTACCTCCTAACAACACACAGACACACACAGACAGTACCTCCTAACAACACACAGACAGACAGTACCTCCTAACAACACACAGACAGACAGTACCTCCTAACAACACACAGACACACAGACAGTACCTCCTAACAACACACAGACACACACAGACAGTACCTCCTAACAACACACAGACACACACAGACAGTACCTCCTAACAACACACAGACAGACAGTACCTCCTAACAACACACAGACAGACAGTACCTCCTAACAACACACAGACAGTACCTCCTAACAACACACAGACAGACAGTACCTCCTAACAACACACACAGACAGTACCTCCTAACAACACACAGACACACACAGACAGTACCTCCTAACAACACACAGACACACACAGACAGTACCTCCTAACAACACACAGACACACACAGACAGTACCTCCTAACAACACACAGACACACAGACAGTACCTCCTAACAACACACAGACACACACAGACAGTACCTCCTAACAACACACAGACACACACAGACAGTACCTCCTAACAACACACAGACACACACAGACAGTACCTCCTAACAACACACAGACACACACAGACAGTACCTCCTAACAACACACAGACACACACAGACAGTACCTCCTAACAACACACAGACACACAGACAGTACCTCCTAACAACACACAGACACACACAGACAGTACCTCCTAACAACACACAGACACACAGACAGTACCTCCTAACAACACACAGACACACAGACAGTACCTCCTAACAACACACAGACACACACAGACAGTACCTCCTAACAACACACAGACACACACAGACAGTACCTCCTAACAACACACAGACAGTACCTCCTAACAACACACAGACACACAGACAGTACCTCCTAACAACACACAGACAGTACCTCCTAACAACACACAGACACACAGACAGTACCTCCTAACAACACACAGACACACACAGACAGTACCTCCTAACAACACACAGACACACACAGACAGTACCTCCTAACAACACACAGACACAGACAGACAGTACCTCCTAACAACACACAGACAGTACCTCCTAACAACACACAGACACACACAGACAGTACCTCCTAACAACACACAGACACACAGACAGTACCTCCTAACAACACACAGACAGTACCTCCTAACAACACACAGACACACAGACAGACAGTCCCTTGGTTGTACAGCACTTCGAGATATTAGCTGATGTAAGAAGGGCTATATAAAATAAAATTGATTGATTGATTGATTGATTGAATGCCAGACACACAGACAGACGGTACCTTGGTTGAAAGCAGCTGAATGCCAGACACACAGGGTGCCAGTTGTACTGTGAGTGTCAGTCTAACCAACCGCTGTGTGGAAACTGACTGCAGGAGCTTCACTATAGTGCACTACTTTTGACCAGAGCCCTATGGGGATAGTGCACTATACAGGGAATAAGGTGCCATTTGGGACGTCTCATGGGGGAAGGTGCTCCTTGTTGTTGAAGGTTAGGATTGGGGAGGGAAAACTGATCCAAGATCTGTGCAAGGTGGAGCTACTTCCTAACGGGGATAGTTATAACTACCTGACCCTAACACAACTACGATCTGCCACTCTGGGTTTACAAAACTGTCATTGTAAATGGGGGGGAAAAAAAATACTATATATTATTTGTATTTTAAATCATTTCAAATAAAAACTTTTTAAATGAGATGTTTCCATCTGTTATCAAGGGTTAATATTGTTTCTCTCACACACGCACATACAGTGGGGGAAACAAGTATTTAGTCAGCCACCAATTGTGCAAGTTCTCCCACTTAAAAAGATGAGAGAGGCCTGTAATTTTCATCATAGGTACACGTCAACTATGACAGACAAATTGAGAGAAAAAAAATCCAGAAAATCACATTGTAGGATTTTTTATGAATTTATTTGCAAATTATGGTGGAAAATAAGTATTTGGTCACCTACAAACAAGCAAGATTTCTGGCTCTCACAGACCTGTAACTTCTTCTTTAAGAGGCTCCTCTGTCCTCCACTCGTTACCTGTATTAATGGCACCTGTTTGAACTTGTTATCAGTATAAAAGACACCTGTCCACAACCTCAAACAGTCACACTCCAAACTCCACTATGGCCAAGACCAAAGAGCTGTCAAAGGACACCAGAAACAAAATTGTAGACCTGCACCAGGCTGGGAAGACTGAATCTGCAATAGGTAAGCAGCTTGGTTTGAAGAAATCAACTGTGGGAGCAATTATTAGGAAATGGAAGACATACAAGACCACTGATAATCTCCCTCGATCTGGGGCTCCACGCAAGATCTCACCCCGTGGGGTCAAAATGATCACAAGTCCCAGAACCACACGGGGGGACCTAGTGAATGACCTGCAGAGAGCTGGGACCAAAGTAACAAAGCCTACCATCAGTAACACACTACGCCGCCAGGGACTCAAATCCTGCAGTGCCAGACGTGTCCCCCTGCTTAAGCCAGTACATGTCCAGGCCCGTCTGAAGTTTGCTAGAGTGCATTTGGATGATCCAGAAGAGGATTGGGAGAATGTCATATGGTCAGATAAAACCAAAATAGAACTTTTTGGTAAAAACTCAACTCGTCGTGTTTGGAGGACAAAGAATGCTGAGTTGCATCCAAAGAACACCATACCTACTGTGAAGCATGGGGGTGGAAACATCATGCTTTGGGGCTGTTTTTCTGCAAAGGGACCAGGACGACTGATCCATGTAAAGGAAAGAATGAATGGGGCCATGTATCGTGAGATTTTGAGTGAAATCCTCCTTCCATCAGCAAGGGCATTGAAGATGAAACGTGGCTGGGTCTTTCAGCATGACAATGATCCCAAACACACCGCCCGGGCATCGAAGGAGTGGCTTCGTAAGAAGCATTTCAAGGTCCTGGAGTGGCCTAGCCAGTCTCCAGATCTCAACCCCATAGAAAATCTTTGGAGGGAGTTGAAAGTCCGTGTTGCCCAGTGACAGCCCCAAAACATCACTGCTCTAGAGGAGATCTGCATGGAGGAATGGGCCAAAATACCAGCAACAGTGTGTGAAAACCTTGTGAAGACTTACAGAAAACGTTTGACCTGTGTCATTGCCAACAAAGGGTATATAACAAAGTATTGAGAAACTTTTGTTATTGACCAAATACTTATTTTCCACCATAATTTGCAAATAAATTCATAAAAAATCCTACAATGTGATTTTCTGGATTTTTTTTCTCTCATTTTGTCTGTCATAGTTGACGTGTACCTATGATGAAAATTACAGGCCTCTCTCATCTTTTTAAGTGGGAGAACTTGCACAATTGGTGGCTGACTAAATACTTTTTTCCTCACTGTATAAAGGAGTGCATACACGTGTGCACGCACACACAAACACAAAGGAATCTTGGAGACCCAATCGAAAAGGAGGGGAGGGGAGAGCGCTTTAAACATGTGCGTTGACTTGATGTTCCGGGGCATTTCTTAGAATACACTTCCTGTTCTCTCAAACCATAAGAATGTGACCTCATAGAACACATTCCTTCTGTCTCTTTAATGCAACAGTAGATATGATGTATCTAAAGCAGAGAGCTTCTCTCCCGGGTGGTGAGGGTGGAAACCCCTGCACAAAGATCGGACAGGTTTTGACTTCCATTCTAACACAGCATATATCCGAGTATCGAAATGCGTCCAGGTCCGATACTGACCTTATCAACACTGACACACAGTTGGACGTACCAAGAAATGTACCGCCTTGTCAGAGACTCATCTCACATGCATTAACACATGCAGACACATCTCAAATCTAATTTTATTTGTCACATGCGCCGAATACAACAGGTGTAGACCTTACCGTGAAATGATGACTTACAAGCCCTTAACCAACATTGCAGTTCAAGAAATAGAGATAAGAAAATATTTACTAAATAAACTAAAGTCAAAAATAAAATAAAAAGTAACACAGTAAAATAACAATAACGAGGCTATATACAGGGGGTACCGGTACCGAATCAATGTGCGGGGGAACAGGTTAGTCCAGGTAATTTATACATGTAGGTAGGGGTAAGGTAACTGCATAGATAATAAACGGCAATGTAAATAGTCTGGGTGGCCATTTGATTAATTGCTCTGCAGTCTTATGGCTTGGGGGTAGAAGCTGTTAAGGAGCCTTTTGGACCTAGACTTTGCGCTCCGGTACCGCTTGCCGTGTGGTAGCAGAGAGAACAGTCTATGACTTGGGTGACTGGAGTCCTTCCTCTGACCGCCTGGTATAGAGGTCCTGGATGGCAGGAAGCTTGGCCCCAGTGATGTACTGGGCCGTACGCACTACCCTCTGTAGCACCTTACGGTCAGATGCCGAGCAGTTGCCATACCAGGCGGTGATGCAACCAGTCAGGATGCTCTCGATGGTGGAGCTGTAGAACTTGTTGAGGATCTGAGTACCCATGGCAAATCTTTTCAGTCTCCTGAGGGGGAAAAGGTGTTGTTGTGCCCTCTTCACGACTGTCTTGGTGTGTTTGGACCATGATAGTTTGTTGGTGATGTGGACACCAAGGAACTTAACTCTCGACCCACTCCACTGCAGCACCGTCGATGTTAATGGGGGCGTGTATCTGGGATAAATGCTGTGTCAAATGCTTCGACCCACCTTGATACAGCCCGTCATGCTAACATCTCAAAAGTAAGCATTTGATCCCTTATTTGAATTATTGTATTATCATTTATCTTTAAATTAAAGGTGCTTACCATGAAAATAGTTTTGAAATGACTCAATCACAATTTATGACGTTGTCCGGATGGCTGACCATATGTTGGCGATCACAAGAGTGAAACACACCTTACCTTTCCTCCGGGGCGTGACGTTCCCACAGACCCTGAGAGTATGAACACTGTGTGAAAATGAGAGTTGAATCGACAAAATAAATGTTATTGTGTGAATTAAATTGTCGTGTTTGGTTTGTTTCAAGAGTTCATAAAGAGCTGCGAATTGTGATATGTTCTACTGTACTGTAAGTGCTATGGATTGCTTTTGACAGTTACTGTGTTGATCAGTTACTTTGTTAATCAGTTCATCGGACGGCGGTCAGTTCATAGAGGGGGTGACACAGGTGTGTTATTATCTCTTATCATAAATTGAGGGGGTAGAAGGATTACTGTTATACTATTCCAGGTATTCCTTAAAGAGGTAGGGTTTCAAGTGTCTCCGGAAGGTGGTGAGTGACTCCGCTGTCCTGGCGTCGTGGGGGAGCTTGTTCCACCATTGAGGTGCCAGAGCAGCGAATAGCCTTGACTGGGCTGAGCGGGAACTGTGCTTCCGTAGAGGTAGGGGGGGCTAGCAGGCCAGAGGTGGATGAACGTAGTGCCCTCGTTTGGGTGTAGGGTCTGATCAGAGCCTGAAGGTAAGGAGGTGCCGTTCCCCTCACAGCTCCGTAGGCAAGCACCATGGTCTTGCGAGCTTCAACTGGAAGCCAGTGGAGTGTGTGGAGCATTCAAAATGTAAAGACTTTTGGTTGTCAGGGAAAATGTATGGAGTAGAAAGTACATTATTTTCTTTAGGAATGTAGAGGATTGAAAGTAAAAATTGTCAAAAATATAAAAAGTAAAGTACAGATACCACAAAAAACTACTTAAGTAGTACTTTAAAGCATTTTTATTTAAGTACTTTACACCACTGACCTAAGTCACCATTCTAGCCGGCTACCACCTGGTACTCTACCCTGCACCTTAGAGATACTTATTTTCCACCATAATTTGCAAATAAATTCATAAAAAATCCTACAATGTGATTTTCTGGATTGTTTTTTCCTCAATTTGTCTGTCATAGTTGACGTGTACCTATGATGAAAATTACAGGCCTCTCATCTTTTTAAGTGGGAGAACTTGCACAATTGGTGGCTGACAAAATACTTTTTTTCCCCACTGTAGGACTCGTTTTACTGTGGATATAGATACTTTTGTACCTGTTTCCTCCAGCATCTTTACAAGGTCCTTTGCTGTTGTTCTGGGATTGATTTGCACTTTTCGCACCAAAGTACGTTAATCTCTAGGAGACAGAATGCGTCTCCTTCCTGAGCGGTATGACGGCTGCGTGGTCCCATGGTGTTTATACTTGCGTACTATTGTTTGTACAGATGAACGTGGTACCTTCAGGCGTTTGGAAATCTTGGCTGATTTCTTTTGATTTTCCCATGATGTCAAGCAAAGAGGCACTGAGTTTGAAGGTAGGCCTTGAAATACATCCACAGGTACACCTCCAATTGACTCAAATTATGTCAATTAGCCTATCAGAAGCTTCTAAAGCCATGACATCATTTTCTGGAATTTTCCAAGCTGTTTAAAGGCACAGTCAATTTAGTGAATGTAAACTTCTGACCCACTGGAATTGTGATACAGTGAATTATAAGTGAAATAATCTGTCCATAAACAATTGTTGGAAAAATTACTTGTGTCATGCACAAAGTAGATGTCCTAACCGACTTGCCAAAACTATAGTTTGTTAACAAGAAATAGGTGGAGTGGTTGAAAAAGGAGTTTTAATGACTCCAACCTAAGTGTATGTAAACTTACGACTTCAACTGTATATAATGTTGTTGGGTCTGTAACCATGAGGAGGGGATACTATATAATGTTGTTGGGTCTGTAACCATGAGGAGGGGATACTATATAATGTTGTTGGGTCTGTAACCATGAAGAGGGGATACTATATAATGTTGTTGGGTCTGTAACCATGAGGAGGGGATACTATATAATGTTGTTGGGTCTGTAACCATGAGGAGGGGATACTATATAATGTTGTTGGGTCTGTAACCATGAGGAGGGGATACTATATAATGTTGTTGGGTCTGTAACCATGAAGAGGGGATACTATATAATGCTGTTGGGTCTGTAACCATGAGGAGGGGATACTATATAATGCTGTTGGGTCTGTAACCATGAGGAGGGGATACTATATAATGTTGTTGGGTCTGTAACCATGAGGAGGGGATACTATATAATGTTGTTGGGTCTGTAACCATGAGGAGGGGATACTATATAATGTTGTTGGGTCTGTAACCATGAGGAGGGGATACTATATAATGTTGTTGGGTCTGTAACCATGAAGAGGGGATACTATATAATGTTGTTGGGTCTGTAACCATGAAGAGGGGATACTATATAATGTTGTTGGGTCTGTAACCATGAGGACGGGATACTATATAATGTTGTTGGGTCTGTAACCATGAGGATGGGATACTATATAATGTTGTTGGGTCTGTAACCATGAGGATGGGATACTATATAATGTTGTTGGGTCTGTAACCATGAAGAGGGGATACTATATAATGTTGTTGGGTCTGTAACCATGAGGACGGGATACTATATAATGTTGTTGGGTCTGTAACCATGAGGATGGGATACTATATAATGTTGTTGGGTCTGTAACCATGAGGAGGGGATACTATATAATGTTGTTGGGTCTGTAACCATGAAGAGGGGATACTATATAATGTTGTTGGGTCTGTAACCATGAGGAGGGGATACTAGATAATGTTGTTGGGTCTGTAACCATGAAGAGGGGATACTATAAAATGCTGTTGGGTCTGTAACCATGAGGAGGGGATACTATATAATGTTGTTGGGTCTGTAACCATGAGGAGGGGATACTATATAATGTTGTTGGGTCTGTAACCATGAGGAGGGGATACTATATAATGTTGTTGGGTCTGTAACCATGAGGACGGGATACTATATAATGTTGTTGGGTCTGTAACCATGAAGAGGGGATACTATATAATGCTGTTGGGTCTGTAACCATGAGGAGGGGATACTATATAATGTTGTTGGGTCTGTAACCATGAGGAGGGGATACTATATAATGTTGTTGGGTCTGTAACCATGAGGAGGGGATACTATATAATGTTGTTGGGTCTGTAACCATGAGGAGGGGATACTATATAATGTTGTTGGGTCTGTAACCATGAGGAGGGGATACTATATAATGCTGTTGGGTCTGTAACCATGAGGAGGGGGATACTATATAATGTTGTTGGGTCTGTAACCATGAGGAGGGGGATACTATATAATGTTGTTGGGTCTGTAACCATGAGGAGGGGATACTATATAATGTTGTTGGGTCTGTAACCATGAGGAGGGGATACTATATAATGTTATTGGGTCTGTAACCATGAGGAGGGGATACTATATAATGTTGTTGGGTCTGTAACCACGAGGAGGGGATACTATATAATGTTGTTGGGTCTGTAACCATGAGGAGGGGATACTATATAATGTTGTTGGGTCTGTAACCATGAGGAGGGGATACTATATAATGTTGTTGGGTCTGTAACCATGAAGAGGGGATACTATATAATGTTGTTGGGTCTGTAACCATGAAGAGGGGATACTATATAATGTTGTTGGGTCTGTAACCATGAGGAGGGGATACTATATAATGTTGTTGGGTCTGTAACCATGAAGAGGGGTTACTATATAATGTTGTTGGGTCTGTAACCATGAAGAGGGGATACTATATAATGTTGTTGGGTCTGTAACCATGAGGAGGGATACTATATAATGCTGTTGGGTCTGTAACCATGAGGAGGGGATACTATATAATGTTGTTGGGTCTGTAACCATGAGGAGGGGATACTATATAATGTTGTTGGGTCTGTAACCATGAGGAGGGGATACTATATAATGCTGTTGGGTCTGTAACCATGAGGAGGGGATACTATATAATGTTGTTGGGTCTGTAACCATGAGGAAGGGATACTATATAATGTTGTTGGGTCTGTAACCATGAGGAGGGGATACTATATAATGTTGTTGGGTCTGTAACCATGAGGAGGTGATACTATATAATGTTGTTGGGTCTGTAACCATGAGGAGGGGATACTATATAATGCTGTTGGGTCTGTAACCATGAGGAGGGGATACTATATAATGTTGTTGGGTCTGTAACCATGAGGAAGGGATACTATATAATGTTGTTGGGTCTGTAACCATGAGGAGGGGATACTATATAATGCTGTTGGGTCTGTAACCATGAGGACGGGATACTATATAATGCTGTTGGGTCTGTAACCATGAGGAGGGGATACTATATAATGCTGTTGGGTCTGTAACCATGAGGAGGGGATACTATATAATGTTGTTGGGTCTGTAACCATGAGGAGGGGATACTATATAATGTTGTTGGGTCTGTAACCATGAGGAGGGGATACTATATAATGTTGTTGGGTCTGTAACCATGAGGAGGGGATACTATATAATGTTGTTGGGTCTGTAACCATGAAGAGGGGATACTATATAATGTTGTTGGGTCTGTAACCATGAGGAGGGGATACTATATAATGTTGTTGGGTCTGTAACCATGAGGACAGGATACTATATAATGTTGTTGGGTCTGTAACCATGAAGAGGGGATACTCTATAATGCTGTTGGGTCTGTAACCATGAGGAGGGGATACTATATAATGTTGTTGGGTCTGTAACCATGAGGAGGGGATACTATATAATGCTGTTGGGTCTGTAACCATGAAGAGGGGATACTATATAATGTTGTTGGGTCTGTAACCATGAAGAGGGGATACTATATAATGTTGTTGGGTCTGTAACCATGAGGAGGGGATACTATATAATGTTGTTGGGTCTGTAACCATGAAGAGGGGATACTATATAATGTTGTTGGGTCTGTAACCATGAGGAGGGGATACTATATAATGTTGTTGGGTCTGTAACCATGAGGAGGGGATACTATATAATGTTGTTGGGTCTGTAACCATGAGGATGGGATACTATATAATGCTGTTGGGTCTGTAACCATGAGGAGGGGATACTATATAATGTTGTTGGGTCTGTAGCTATGAGGAGGGGATACTATATAATGTTGTTGGGTCTGTAACCATGAGGAGGGGATACTATATAATGTTGTTGGGTCTGTAACCATGAGGAGGGGATACTATATAATGTTGTTGGGTCTGTAACCATGAAGAGGGGATACTATATAATGTTGTTGGGTCTGTAACCATGAAGAGGGGATACTATATAATGTTGTTGGGTCTGTAACCATGAGGACGGGATACTATATAATGTTGTTGGGTCTGTAACCATGAGGATGGGATACTATATAATGTTGTTGGGTCTGTAACCATGAGGATGGGATACTATAATGTTGTTGGGTCTGTAACCATGAAGAGGGGATACTATATAATGTTGTTGGGTCTGTAACCATGAGGACGGGATACTATATAATGTTGTTGGGTCTGTAACCATGAGGATGGGATACTATATAATGTTGTTGGGTCTGTAACCATGAGGAGGGGATACTATATAATGTTGTTGGGTCTGTAACCATGAAGAGGGGATACTATATAATGTTGTTGGGTCTGTAACCATGAGGAGGGGATACTATATAATGTTGTTGGGTCTGTAACCATGAGGATGGGATACTATATAATGTTGTTGGGTCTGTAACCATGAGGAGGGGGATACTATATAATGTTGTTGGGTCTGTAACCATGAAGAGGGGATACTATATAATGCTGTTGGGTCTGTAACCATGAGGAGGGGATACTATATAATGTTGTTGGGTCTGTAACCATGAGGAGGGGATACTATATAATGTTGTTGGGTCTGTAACCATGAAGAGGGGATACTATATAATGCTGTTGGGTCTGTAACCATGAGGAGGGGATACTATATAATGCTGTTGGGTCTGTAACCATGAGGACGGGATACTATATAATGTTGTTATTATATTTTTATTTTAATAACAACAACAATAAACAACTTAACGTTTACCCATATACAGTGCATTCGGAAAATTTTAAAACTTGACATTTTCTACATTTTGTTACGTTACAGCCTTATTCTAAAATCGATTAAATCGTATTTTCTCCCCTCATCAATCTACACACAATACCCCATAATGACAAAGCAAAAATAGGTTTGTAGAAAGTTTTGCAAACGTATTAAAAATACAAAACATATCACATTTACATAAGTATTCAGACCCTTTACTCAGTACTTTGTTGAAGCACCTTTGGCAGCGATTACAGCCTCAAGTCTTCTTGGGTATGACCCTACAAGCATGGCACACCTGTATTTGGGGAGTTTCTCCCATTCTTCTCTGCAGATCCTCTCAAGCTCTGTCAGGTTGGATGGGGAGCGTCGCTGCACAGCTATTTTCAGGTCTCTCCAGAGATTTTCAATCGGGTTCAAGTCCAGGCTCTGGCTGGGCCACTCAAGGACATTCAGAGATTTGTCCCGAAGCCACTCCTGCGTTGTCATGGCACTGTGCTTAGGGTCGTTGTCCTGTCGGAAGGTGAACCTTCGCCCCAGTCTGAGATCCTGAGCGCTCTGGAGCAGGTTTTCATCAAGTATTTCTCTGTACTTTGGTCCGTTCATCTTTCCCTCGATCCTGACTAGTCTCCCAGTCCCTGCCACTGAAATACATCCCCACAGCATGATGCTGCCTCCACCATGCTTCACTGAAGGGATGGTGACAGGTTTCCTCCAGACGTGATGCTTGGCTTTCAGGCCAAAGAGTTCAATCTTGGTTTCATCAGACCAGAGAATCTTGTTTCTCATGGTCTGAGAGTCCTTTAAGTGCCTTTTGGCAAACTCCAAGTGGGCTGTCGTGCCTTTTACTGAGGAGTGGCTTCCATCTGGCCATCATAAAGGCCTGATGGGTGGAGTGCTGCAGAGACGGTTGTCCTTCTGGAAGGTTCTCCCATCTCCATAGAGGAACTCTGGAACAACCAAGACTTACTTGAGCTGGCCGCCCGGCCAAACTGAGCAATCGGGGGAGAAGGGCCTTGGTCAGGGAGGTGACCAAGAACCCGATTGTCACTGACAGAGCTCCAAATTTCTTCCATTTAAGAATGATGGAGGCCACTGTGTTCTTGGGGACCTTCAATGCTGCAGACATTTGTTGGTACCCTTCCCAGATCTGTGCCTCGACACAATCCTGTCTCGGATCTCTACGGACAATTCCTTCGACCTCAAGGCTTGGTTTTTGCTCTGACATGCACTGTCAACTGTGGGACCTTATATAGACAGGTGTGTGCCTTTCCAAATCATGTCCAATCAATTGAATTTAGCACAAGTTGTAGAAACATCTCAAGGATGATCAATGGAAACAGGATGCACCTGAGCTCAATTTCGAGTCTCATAGCAAAGGGTCTGAATACTTATGGAAATAAGGTATTTCTGTGTTTTATTTTTAATACATTTACAACAAGTTCTGAAAACCTGTTTTCACTTTGTCATAATGGGGTATTGAGTGTAGATTGATGAGGATTTTAGAATAAGGCTGTAACGTACCAAATGTGTTAAAAGTCCAGGGGTCTGAATACTTTCCGAATGAACTGTACATTTCCACAAACAATAACATCTCACTTGCTTAACCTACATGTTCCCACTGTATCCACACCTGGTGCTGTTTCTAATACTTGTAAGCATGCCCCATATGACTTCAGATTGTGTTGTTTCTGTCTTGTTTTCAATATTTAAATAATAAAGCATTTGATTCTTCCATTCTCTTAACGTTGGAGTATTATTTGACTTCCAGTATTTAAGTAATAGCTTCTTCAATATAAGTTACCAAAATAATATTGTCCAACCCATTGGGTATCTCACCGCACCCTCATATGCCATGTCTTGAAATATGCAGATAGACAGATAAAACATTTCATTTACATTGTAAAACCTCTGACATCCAGCTTCTAACTCTGCCCATAACTTTTGGACTTTATAGCAGAAAGTAAATTATTCTTTATCCCAGAAGGCTTTCCCTCTCCTCCTCTACTCTCTTGCCCTCTCTCTCCTCCTGTCCTGTCCTGTCCTCTCTCTCTCCTCTCCTCTTCCTTCCCTGTCTCCCTCTCTCTTCTCCTCCTGTCCTGTCCTCTCTCTCTCCTCTCCTCTTCCTTCCCTGTCTCCCTCTCTCTCCTCCTCCTGTCCTGTCCTCTCCCTCTCACTCCTCCTCCTTTTCCTTCCCCTGTCTCCCTCTCTCTCCTCCTCCTGTCCTGTCCTCTCTCTCTCCTCTCCTCTTCCTTCCCTGTCTCCCTCTCTCTCCTCCTCCTGTCCTGTCCTCTCCCTCTCACTCCTCCTCCTTTTCCTTCCCTGTCTCCCTCTCTCTCCTCCTCCTGTCCTGTCCTCTCTCTCTCCTCCTCCTCTTCCTTCCCTGTCTCCCTCTCTCTCCTCCTCCTGTCCTGTCCTCTCTCTCTCCTCTCCTCTTCCTTCCCTGTCTCCCTCTCTCTCCTCCTCCTGTCCTGTCCTCTCTCACTCCTCCTCCTCTTCCTTCCCTGTCTCCCTCTCTCTCCTCCTCCTTTCAAGCCAGCATGACAATTCCATAATGAGTTGGCAATAGAGCAGTAACAGACTGACACCCAGGCCAACAGACTGACACCCAGGCCAACAGACTGACACCCCGGCTAACAGACTGACACCCAGGCTAACAGACTGACACCCAGGCTAACAGACTGACACCCAGGCTAACAGACTGACACCCAGGCTAACAGACTGACACCCAGGCTAACAGACTGACACCCAGGCCAACAGACTGACACCCAGTCCATCAGACTGACACCCAGTCCATCAGACTGACACCCATGCCAACAGACTGACACCCAGGCCAACAGACTGACACCCAGGCCAACAGACTGACACCCAGGCTAACAGACTGGCACCCAGACTAACAGACTGACACCCAGGCCAACAGACTGACACCCAGTCCATCAGACTGACACCCAGTCCATCAGACTGACACCCAGGCCAACAGACTGACACCCAGGCCAACAGACTGACACCCAGGCTAACAGACTGGCACCCAGGCTAACAGACTGACACCCAGACCAACAGACTGACACCCAGGCCAACAGTTTGACACCCAGTCCATCAGACTGACACCCAGGCCAACAGGCTGACACCCAGTCCATCAGACTGACACCCAGGCCAACAGACTGGCACCCAGGCTAACAGACTGACACCCAGGCCAACAGACTGGCACCCAGGCTAACAGACTGGCATCCAGGCTAGTAACTCCTCTTTCAGAAATTCAACAGGTGAGCGATGCTGCTCTCTGCTGGAGAGAAGAGTGAACTGCAATCATCATAGTGGCCACTAGAGGGTGATGGTACTCCATCAACACAATTCTCTATCCATCAATTCAATTTAAGGGCTTTATTGGCATGGGAAACGTGTGTTAACATTGCCAAAGCAAGTGAAATAGATAATAAACAATAAATATTAACATTAAACATTATACTCAGAAGTTTCAAAAGAATAAAGTCATTTAAAATGTCATATTATGTATATATACAGTGTTGTAACAATGTGCAAATAGTTAAAGTACAAAAGGGAAAATAAATAAACATAAATATGGGTTGTATTTACAATGGTGTTTGTTCTTCACTGCTTGCCCTTTTCTTGTGGAAACAGGTCATACATTTTGCTGCTGTGATTGCACACTGCGGTATTTCACCCAATAGATATGGGAGTTTACGTAAAAAAAATTTTTTCAAATTCTTTGTGGGTCTGTGTAATCTGAGGGAAATACGTTTCTCTAATATGGTCATACATTTGGCAGGAGGTTAGGAAGTGCAGCTCAGTTTCCACCTCATTTTGTGGGCAGTGTGCACATAGCCTGTCTTCTCTTGAGAGCCAGGTCTGCCTACGGCGGTCTTTCTCAATAACAAGGCTCTGCTCACTGAGTCTGTACATAGTCAAAGCTTTCCTTAAGTTTGGGTCAGTCACAGTGGTCAGGTATTCTGCCACTGTGTACTCTCTGTTTACGACCAAATAGCATTCTAGTTTGCTCTGTTTTCTTGTTAATTCTTTGCAATGTGGCAAGTAATTATCTTTTTTTTTCTCATGATTTGGTTGAGTCTAATTGTGTTGGTGTCCTGGGTGTCTGTGGGGTCTGTTTGTGTTTGTGAACAGAGCCCCAGGACCAGCTTGCTTAGGGGACTCTTTTCCAGGTTCATCTCTCTGTAGGTGATGGCTTTGTTATGGAAGATTTGGGAATCAATTCCTTTTAGGTGGTTGTAGAATTTAACAGCTCTTTTTTGGTTTTTGATAATTAGCGGGTTCAGTCTAATTCTGCTCTGCATGCGTTATTTTGTGTTTTTCATTGTACAAGGAGGATATTGTTGCAGAATTCTCCATGCAGAGTCTCAATTTGGTGTTTGTCTCATTTTGAGAATTATTGGTTGGTGAGCGGACCCCAGACCTCATAACCATAAAGGGCAATGGATTCTATAACTGATTTTTTTAGCCAGATCCTAATTGGTATGTCGAATTTTATGTTCCTTTTGATGGCATAGAAGGCCCTTCTTGCCTTGTCTCTCAGATCGTTCACAGCTTTGTGGAAGTTAGCTGTGGTGCTGATGTTTAGGCCGAGGTATGTATAGTTTTTTGTGTGCTCTAGGGCAACGGTGTCTAGATGGAATTTATGGTCCTGGCAACTGGACCTTTTATGGAAAAACATTATTTTTTGTCTTACTGAGATTTACTGTCAGGGCCCAGGTCTGACAGAATCTGTGCAGAAGATCTAGGTGCTGCTGTAGGCCCTCCTTGGTTGGTGACAGAAGCACCAGATCATCAGCAAACAGAAGACATTTGACTTCAGATTCTAATAGGGTGAGGCCGGGTGCTGCAGACTGTTCTAGTGCCCTCGCCAATTCGTTGATATATATGTTGTTGAGGGTGGGGCATAAGCTGCATCCCTGTCTCACCCCACGGCCCTGTGGAAAGAAATATGTGTTTTATGCCAATTGTAACCACACACTTGTTTGTGTACATTGATTTTATAATGTCGTATGTTTTTCCACCAACACCACTTTCCATCAATTTGTATAGCAGATCCACATGCCATATTGAGTCAAAAGCTTTTTTGAAGTCAACAAAAGCATGAGAAGACTTTGCCTTTGTTTAGGTTTGTTTGTTTGTCAATTAGGGTGTGCAGGGTGAATACGTGGTCTGTCGTACGGTAATTTGGTAAAAATAAAATTGGACATTTGCTCAGTACATTGTTTTCACTGAGGAAATCTGCTGTTAATGATAATGCAGAGGATCTTTCTAAGGTTGCTGTTGACGCATATCCCACTGTAGTTATTGGGGTCAAATTTGTCTCCACCTTTGTGGATTGGGGTTATCAGTCCTTGGTTCCAAATATTGTTGACGATGCCAGAGCTGAGGATGATATTAAAGAGTTTAAGTATAGCCAATTGGAATTTGTGGTCTGTGTATTTTATCAGTTCATTGAGGATACCATCAACAACACAGGCCTTTTTGGGTTGGAGGGTTTGTATTTTGTCCTGTAGTTCATTCAATGTAATTGGAGAATCCAGTGGGTTCTGGTAGTCTTTAATAGCTGATTCTAAGATTTGTATTTGATCATGTACAGCACCAGTCAAAAGTTTGGACACACCTACTCATTCAAGGGTTTTTCTTTATTTTTACTATTTTCTACATTGTAGAATAATAGTGAAGACATCAAAACTATGAAATAACACATATGGAATCATGTAGTAACCAAAAAAGTGTTAAACAAATCAACATATTTTAGATTCTTCAAAGTAGCCACCCTTCGCCTTGATGACAGCTTTGCACGCTCTTGGCATTATGTTTTTGCTGTTTGTTCTTTGTTATAGAGCCAAAAATATTGGAGAAGTGGTTTTTCCATACATCTCAGTTTTGGATAGATAGCTCTTCATATTGTTGTTTGTTTAGTGTTTTCCAATTTTCCCAGAAGTGGTTAGATTCTATAGATTCTATGGATTCTTCAATTATATTGAGCTGATTTCTGACGTGCTGTTCCTTATTTTTCCGTAGTGTGTTTCTGTGTTGTTTTAGTGATTCACCATAGTGAAGGCGTAGGCTCAGGTTATCTGGGTCTCTATGTTTTTGGTTGGATATGTTTCTCAATTTCTTTCTTAGGTTTTTGCATTCTTCATCAAACCATTTGTCATTGTTGTTAATTTTATTTTGTTTTCTGTTAGAAATGTTTTGATTTGATAGGGATCCTGAGAGGTCAAATATACGGTTGTCTGCTTGTAAGGTCAAATAGACAGACTAGTACATCTCCCTGAACCTGGAAATGGTTAATCTCCCCTCTAGGATGGAGAAGCTGTCTTCATTAAAGTATGGGGATTCTATTGGGGGGATGTAGGTAGCACACAGGAGGACATTTTTCTCTGTTTAGATAATTTCGTTATAAATTTCTAGCCAGATGTAAAATGTTCCTGTTTTAACTAATTTAATAGAGTGGGTTAGGTCTGCTCTATACCAAATTAGCATACCCCCTGAGTCCCTTCCCTGTTTCACACCTGGTAGTTTGGTGGATGGGACTACCAGCTCTCTGTAACCTAGAGGGCAACCGCTGGGTCCATCTCCTCTATACCATGTTTCTTGTAGGATGACAATGTCTGTATTTCCAATTTCTTGGATGAAGTCCAGGTTCCTGCTCTTTATGCCAAAGGCAGATGACCTCAGACCTTGTATATTCCAGGATGAGATAGTGAAGGCTTTGTGTTCCATAGTGTGTAGTGTTGTTTTCATGTGGTTTGGGCCCGGACCATCACAGTAGGTGTGAGCAGAGCATGTTGAGCATCTGATACATACCTCTTAGGTCGCAGGATGGGGCTTGGGGGGGTGCATTAGTGGGGGTTGGGCCTGTTGCTCTGCTCACGGCCTGGGCATATGTCCTGCTGTCATGATGAGGTCTGTGCTGCAGGGGCGGAGGGCATGGGGAGGGGGGGGTGCAGAAGGGGCATAGGTCTGATCTGGGGGGGCCTATATAGGGTGTGGCCAGGGTTTGTTTGGGGTCTCAGCTGGCTGTGGTGTGGCTGGTGATGCTGTGGTATGGGTGTTTGTCCTCTTGGCGTGGGTTCTCTTGGTGCAGGTCCTTCGGGAGGGTGTCTTGCAGGTCTGGGAGGGCGTCTTGCAGGTCTGGGAGGGCGTCTTGCAGGTCTGGGAGGGTATCTCGCTGGTCTGGGAGGGTGTCTCGCTGGTCTGGGAGGGTGTCTCGCTGGTCTGGGAGGGTGTCTCGCTGGTCTGGGAGGGTGTCTCGCTGGTCTGGGAGGGCGTCTTGCAGGTCTGGGATGGTATCTCGCTGGTCTGGGAGGGTGTTTCGCTGGTCTGGGAGGGTGTCTCGCTGGTCTGGGAGGGTGTCTCGCTGGTCTGGGAGGGTGTCTCGCTGGTCTGGGAGGGTGTCTCGCTGGTCTGGGCAGGGTGTCTCGCTGGTCTGGGAGGGCGTCTCGCTGGTCTGGGATGGTATCTCGCTGGTCTGGGCAGGGTGTCTCGCTGGTCTGGGAGGGTGTCTTGCTGGTCTGGGAGGGTGTCTCGCTGGTCTGGGAGGGTGTCTCGCTGGTCTGGGAGGGTGTCCCGCTGGTCTGGGAGGGTGTCCCGCTGGTCTGGGAAGGGTGTCCCGCTGGTCTGGGAGGGTGTCCCGCTGGTCTGGGAGGGTGTCTCGCTGGTCTGGGAGGGTGTCTCGCTGGTCTAGGAGGGTGTCCCGCTGGTCTGGTAGGGTGTCCCGCTGGTCTGGGCAGGGTGTCCGTTGCTCTGTTGCTCCTGTGTGAGGTGCTGGGGCTGAGGTTGAGGGTGACGTCCTTCAGGGTCCTGGCAAAGGTGGGGACTTGTAGAGCTGGACCTGGTGGTAGAGGCTGTTCAAGTTCTCTCTCTCGATCTCTCTGGATCTCTCTCTCTGGATCTCTCTCTCTGGATCTCTCTCTTTCTGGATCTCTCTCTCTGGATCTCTCTCTCTGGATCTCTCTGGATCTCTATGGATCTCTATGGATCTCTATGGATCTCTCTCTCTGGATCTCTATGGATCTCTCTCTCTGGATCTCTCTGGATCTCTCTCTCTCTCTGGATCTCTCTCTCTGGATCTCTCTCTCTGGATCTCTCTGGATCTCTCTATCTGGATCTCTCTGGATCGCTCTCTCTCTCGATCGCTCTGGATCTCTCTCTCTCGATCTCTCTGGATCTCTCTCTCTCGATCTCTCTGGATCGCTCTCTCTCTCGATCTCTCTGGATCTCTCTCTCGATCTCTCTGGATCTCTCTCTCTCGATCTCTCTGGATCTCTCTGGATCTGGCAACCTGACAGTAGGCTGTATACTAGGAGCAGGATCTGGCAACATGCTAGGGGCAGGATCTGGCAACCTGACAATAGGCTGCCTGCTAGGAGCAGGATCTGGCAACATGCTAGGAGCAGGATCTGGCAACCTGAAGTCCTGAACTGGCAAGAGCTAGACTAAACCACTCCTCCTACACTGCGTTATGGATGCGTCCCAAATGCCACTCTGGTCCGTGCACTACTTTTGACCAGGGCCCTGGTTTGTGTGTGTGTGTACGTGCGTTCATGCGAGCGTACGTTACAAGTGTGCGTGCATGTGTGTGTGTGCGTGCATACCCATCAGGTATCTCACTGCACCCTCATATGACATGTCTTCAATTATTCAGACAGATGGATTAAAAGTACATTTACATCGTAATACTTCTGACGGACTTTATAGTATCCCAGAAGGCATGAATAACTGAGTCATTAGTAGTTTTACACTTCAGACATGACTCTGCCATTGTGCTGCGGAATTTGTGAATTTTGTCTCTTGTATAATAAATTATATACAATTTATACTGGACTAAGCGTACATTTTTGTTAACCGTAATCTCGTTAGTTCTGTTCCAACATTCCCTCCATCTCCTGCTAATATCAGTTATTTTTTTCAATCTTGGTTCCAATAGTTTATATTTTCTTCTAAGAGATTGTCAGTTGGATAGGCTCACTAAGGTTTTCTATAGCTTAACTATCATATGAATATCATTTTCTGACTCAAATAGGATTCCCTCAGGATTGCTCTGACGTAAAACTCAAATAGGATTCCCTCAGATTGCTCTGACGTAAAACTCAATTAGGATTCCCTCTGATTGCTCTGACGTAAAACTCAATTAGGATTCCCTCAGGATTGCTCTGACGTAAAAATACATTTTCAAATCTGAGTTCTGTGATATAGAACTTTGAATTTGGATCTATTTGAAAATATCTACATTGGTCAATCCAAAATTTGCTCTATAAAGCTGTCATGGAAATGAATGTATTTCCTATTACCAAGTCATTTACGGTTTCTAAAACCACCCTCAGATTTCTGGGCATGTAAAACGTTTCTATTTATTCTATGAATTGTATTTGTCTGTTATGGCGGAGTATAAAAAGAATATCAAAACATTCTAAAGAGGTTTATTCTACCTGTAAGATTTATGGGGAGATTATTCCATTTAATTAGATCTGCTTTCATGTTGTTGAGTAATGGGATAAAGTTATCTTTATATATTTGTATTTTCTTGTCCCTTATTAAACATCTTAAGTATTTTATATTTTTTTGTGGTCCACTTAATGGATTGCTGTAGATCAGGAGTTATTATTTTTCCTATTGCCATTATTTCAGTTTTTGCCACGTACATTTTATACATGAGATTTTAGAGTATTTTAAAAATATATATTTAACAAGGGGGGCATTGAGTTTTCAATATTAGTCAGGTATATCAGGAGATCGTCGGCAAAAAAGTTTAGTTTATATGTTTACCAATACTGATACCTGTTACGTTTGTGTCCTGTCTAATTATTTCTGCAAGCAGTTCAATTGCCAGTGCAAACAGGAGGGGGGAGAGGGGACATCCCTGTCTTGTGCCCCTTTCTAAAACAATTTAATCAGATCATGTATTATTTGTGGATATTTTTGCTTTAGGATATTTATGTAATATTTTTATGAAATGTATTATTTCAGCTTGAAAGTTGAATGCTTTCCAACGTTTTGAACAGAAAAGGCCACTCAAGGTGGTGTCAAACTTTTTTTCGGCATTAACAGCCTAAAAAAATTATTGTTTTTTAGCATATTGTGTTATAATACTAAAACATGTATCAAGTCTGGTAATAGTTTTGTCATTCTGTTGCTTATGAGTTTTGTTGTTATTTTATTGTCGCAATTTATTACATTTATGGGTTTGTAATCTTCAGGGGACTCCAGATTTTCCTGGTTTTAATGTAACTGTAATATGTACATGGAACTAGGAAGCTGAAATTAGTGACGTGTGCTGTCATTAGAGTAAATGTGGGCGCTACTTTGTCCCAAAATATCAAATAAAATTCTATGGGTCGTCTATCCCTGGTGCTTTTCTCCAAGTGAATGTTTTAACAGTGTCTAATATTTATTTTGGGGTGTTTTTTTTTGGGGGGTGAAAACCTTTTACTGCAATGGGCTGAATCAGGGTCCCACAATGTTTCTTGGTAGTCTTAAACAAATCTACTTTGAAACAAAAGTATACACCTCACACACATGGTTATGGGCTTTAAAAAACGAAGACAACTGTACCATGTCAAAGTTGAAATGTATTACATTTTGAGTTTGCATTCCGATATTATACTTAATATACTTCACAAAAGACTGAAACATAACAAAACTGTTTGACATAGAAACACCGGATTTTCATGTTTTATTAAATTTTTTATAATGGTTATTAATTATACAATTATAAATAATATGAATAACATTCCACCCATAAGGCCACTAGGTCATTTGACTGCAGGAAAGGGCTACTAGCATTGTTGTTTCTAATTAAAGCATTTCTATCTGTCACACCCTGGCTATGGGACTCTAGTTGTTGAGCCAGGGTGTGTTTGTTCTATGTGGTGTGTTTCTATGTTGGGGGTTCTAGTTCGTCTATTTCTATGTTTTGCCTGAGTGACTCCCAATCAGAGGCAACGAGTGTCAGCTGTTGGCTGGTTGTCTCTGATTGGGAGCCATATTTAAACTGTCTGTTTTCCCTTTGTGTTTGTGGGTTTTTGTTCCGTGTCGGTATTTGTTACCGTTGGACGTTACGAGTCGTTTATTGTTTTGTTCGTGCTTTATTAAATAAAGTCTAAACATGTTCGTTCAACACGCTGCGCATTGGTCTACTTCTCTCCCTGACGATCGTGACAGAAAAACCCACCAAGACTGGACCAAGCAGCGTGTCCAGGAGCCATCACCAGGGAGATCGCTAGCAGATCTCCGTGGCAACCTCGACTGGGTCAAGCCTAGTGAGGAGCAGAGAGGGTGGACTTGGGAACAGTGGAGGAAGAGTCTCGACTGGGTCAAGCCAAAGGAGAAGCAGAATGGCTGGAGTTGGAAGCAGGAGAGCGAGAGTTGGGCGAGAAATATAGAGGCCTGGCCCACGGGGAAGAGAGACCCCCAGAATTTTTTTAGGGGGGGGCTAACGCCGTGGACGACGGGCCAGCAGGAGACCGCGGCAGAGCGGCCCAGCGGATTGGCAGAGGAGGCCGCCAGGTTACGGGGGCCACTGGTCGAAGAGGGGGTGGAAGATGTAGAGGCACGGCGAGAGGTACTGGCGTGTGTTGCCAGTCCGGTCCGGCCTGTTCCTGATCCCCACGTAGGGCCAGTGGTGTGTGTTCCCAGTACGGTCCGGCCTGTTCCTGCCACTCGCACCAAGTCTACGGTGCGCATTGCCAGCTCGGCCCGGCCCATTCCTGCTCCCCGCACCAAGTCTGTGGTGCGTTTGCGTCAGCCCTGTCCGGCCCGTTCCTGCTCTCCGCACCAAGTCTGTGGTGCGCGTCGCCAGCCCAGTCCGGCCCATTCCTGCTCCCCGCACCAAGTCAGTGGTGCGTTTCGTCAGCCCTGTCCGGCCGTTCTGCTCCCCGCACCAAGTCTGTGGTGCGCGTCGTCAGCCCGGCACGGCCTGTTCCTGCTCCCCGCACCAAGTCAGTGGTGCGCTTCGTCAGCCCGGTTCGGCCCGCTCCTGCTCCCCGCACCAAGTCAGTGGTGCGTTTCGTCAGCCCGGCTCGGCCCGCTCCTGCTCCCCACACCAAGCCAGTGGTGTGCGTCGTCAGTCCGGCACGGCCCGTGCCTGTTCAACCGGTGGCGGGTCCGCACCGGTCAGGTGCTGCGTCACGCCGGAGCTAGAGCAATCCGCTCCACCAGTGTTCAGTTCAGCTCTGGTCAGCAGGGCCAGACCGGACCAGGGGTACTTTGGGGGGTTAGAGAAGGAGTGGGGGTCAAGCCCGGAGCCAGAACCGCCGCCGAGGAGGTATGCCCACCCAGCCCTCCCCTGTTTTGCTCTTTTGAGGCGCGGTCGCAGTCCGCGCCTTTAGGGGGGGGTACTGTCACACCCTGGCTATGGGACTCTAGTTGTTGAGCCAGGGTGTGTTTGTTCTATGTGGTGTGTTTCTATGTTGGGGGTTCTAGTTCGTCTATTTCTATGTTTTGCCTGAGTGACTCCCAATCAGAGGCAACGAGTGTCAGCTGTTGGCTGGTTGTCTCTGATTGGGAGCCATATTTAAACTGTCTGTTTTCCCTTTGTGTTTGTGGGTTTTTGTTCCGTGTCGGTATTTGTTACCGTTGGACGTTACGAGTCGTTTATTGTTTTGTTCGTGCTTTATTAAATAAAGTCTAAACATGTTCGTTCAACACGCTGCGCATTGGTCTACTTCTCTCCCTGACGATCGTGACACTATCCTTATCTTTTCTATTTAAAACTGGTTTGGTGTGTATTCGTTTTGTGAGGGCTGCAAGGTGTTTACCAGGTTTATTTGCCATTAAATAGTATGCTTTATTTGAGTTTAACCTGTAGATGTTGGCTATCTTCAAAAGTTAAAGATAACATTCCTGCTTAAATTCAGAATTTTTTTCCTTACCTTTTTTTTTGTGGGCTTTTTCTAAAATAGTGATTTATTTTTCTTTAATTTTGATTTCTAATTTAGATAAAATTTTTGCAGAGTATGAGATTATCATTCCCCTAATGTACGGCTTAATGGCATTCAAAATTATGTTGGGGGTAGGCTTTTAACTATACTCTATATCTACGTTTGTAATGGTAAAGATCTTTATTTTTTCATTCACGGATTTAATACATTTTGGGTCTTGAAGATGCGCTTTGTTCATTCCTCATATTCTGTCACTAGGTGTATTTTCTGTTGGTGTAATTAAGCATGATACAGGAGAATGATCTGATATCACTATTTCATGGATTTTAGAACCCAGTATATTGTTGAGTGCATTTTTGAAAATAAAAATGTAAATTCTTGAATAGCTTTTCTTACTTTGAGAAAAAAAAGGAGTAGTCTTTTTTAGTTGGGAATAATAATCTCCAAGTGTCCTGTAAAATATTTGTAGAGATGACATTTTTCAGCCTCTTTGGAGGTTCCTTGAATTTTCCTTTTTTATTGCTATGTCTAACTTGCTAAATGCTTGATTTAGGTCACCCGCTAAAATAATAGTTTCTGTCTGGGTTTGATCTAATATAGCTTGAATTCTAGTTAAAAACACCGGGTTTTCCCCTGGGGGGATATAAAATGAATTCAATGTGTATTTTTCCCCAATGTAAGGTACAATTCAACATTATAAAACGGCCTTCTTGGTCCGTGTGCTGGGATATAAGTTAAAATGGTGGTATTCTTATTTATCAGGATGCCTGCACCTCTGCTGTTACTACACTAGGTAGCAGCATAGGCCTCTCCAACACGGCTCCTCCTTAAATATTACATTTATCCTTTTTTTAAGTGTAGTTCTCGCAGAAAAACCACATCTGCTGACAATCCCTTTAAATGTTCAAGAACCGTATGCTGTTTTTGCCATCATGAAGCCTTCCATGTAATAAGTTGGATTTTGTTGGCCTTTACTTGTATAGAATCAAAGTTAACCTTGTCTGTGCCAACTATAATTGAAAAACCAGATAAAACACTTTAGCAAACATGTCATATGAGGGTGGTTGGATATCCCATGGATATGGGAGAGTCATAGTATGAATACATAGTTATTGTATACATTACATATATAAAACATATATAGAACATGTGAACATGCTGAGCAAACATTTAACAGAGAACACAAAAAAACATAAAGCAAGTACTTATTTTGTACTTTGAGGCGCTGTGGCCATTTTAGGGTTTTTAAGCTACAACTCCTCTCCTAATGTACCAAAAGTCTGTGGATTATGCCATTGGAGATACATTGGAGAAAGACTGCAACTTAAATACTGTGGTCAGTTTGTAATACCTTGTGAATTAGATTAAAGTATAGTGGCTGCTTGGGGAGAGTGGATCCACCGAAAGACTGAAGTGAGGTGAATGGAAGTGCCCCCCATCTCCACTCTCTCCAATAACCCCATTGGATCTTTGCTATAATGACAAACAAGGAAAAACAATGACATCTCTCCTAATTTGGCCACAACTCATTCATTATTTCAGCAGGTTTGCAAGTCACAATTACATTGTAGTATAGATCAATCCTTCCTTCCCTCTTTCCCAAGCCAAGCTTGTCCCTTTCCACCTCCCACTCCCAGTTTTCCTCCCCCTTTTCCCCCTTCCCCCAGCCCAAGCTTGTCAAACCCTCCCATCCTTGTCCACCCTTACCCACCCAAGTCAAGTCTTTCCCAACCTCCCATCTTTTCCCACCCTCCCTTCTTCTCAGACACATTTACACCCATCCATACATTGACTTACTCATCCATTCTCCTTCATTCATGTAGTGTATGTGGACACCTGCTCGTCGAACATCTCATTCCAAAATCATGGGCATTAATTTGGAATTGGTCCCCCCTTTTGCTGCTTTAACAGCCTCCACTCTTCTGGGAAGGCTTTCCACTAGATGTTGGAACATTGCAGTTGGGACTTGCTTCCATTCAGCCACAAGAGCATTAGTGAGGTCGGGCACTGATGTTGGGCGATTAGGCCTGGCTCGCAGTCGGTGTTCCAATTCATCCCAAAGGTGTTCGATGGGGTTGAGGTCAGGGCTCAGTTCAGGCCAGTGAAGTTCTTCCACACCAATCTCGACAAACAATTTCTGTATGGACCTCGCTTTGTGCATAGGGGCTGAAACAAGAAAAACCCTTCCCCAAACAAAGTTGGAAGCACAGAATCGTCTATAATGTAATTGAATGCTGTAGCATTAAGATTTCCCTTCACTGGAACGAAGGGGCCTAGCCCGAACCATGAAAAACAGCCCCAGACCATTATTCCTCCTCCACCAAACTTTACAGTTGGCACTATGTATTCGGGTAGGTAGCGTTCACCAAACCCAGATTTGTCTGTCGGACTGCCGATGGTGAAACTTGATTAATCACTCCAGAGAATGTGTTTCCACTGCTCCAGAGACCAATGGCGGTGAGCTTTACACCACTCCAGCCGATGCTTGGCGAACCCATTTCATGAAGCTGCCGACGAACAGTGATTGTGCTGACGTTGCTTCCACAAGCAGTTTGGAACAGAGGACAGATGATTTTTACGCGCTTCATCACTCGCCGGTCCCGTTCTGTGAGCTTGTATGGCCTACCACTTCGCGGCTGAACTGTTGTTTTTTTGTTGTCATTTAGCAGACGCTCTTATCCAGAGCGACTTACAGTTAGTGAGTGCATACATTACTTTTTCATTTTGTTTTTTCATACTGGCCCCCCGTAGGAATCGAACAAGTCACATAATAAGTTGCATGGACTCACTCACACAAAGCATCAACTGAATGTTAAATGTGTTACCTGTCAGGTATTCTAATTGTCTGTATTGTCTACTTGTTAAATGTTTGTAAAGTCTTCATTTGTAATTGTTTGTAATGTCTTATTAATTGGTGTTGGACCCCAGGAAGATTAGCTAACGTTATGGCGTTAGCTAATGGGGATCCTAATAAAAATTCACAAAATTCACTCTGTGTGCAATAATAGTGTTTAACATGATTTATGAATGACTACCTCATCTCTGTACCCCACACATACAATTACCTCTAACTCAGTTGCCGTAGAGGAACAAAACCGCTCAGGGATTTCACCATGAGGCCAATGGTGACTTTAAAACAGTTAGTGTTTAATGGCTCTGATAGGAGAAAACTGAGGATGGATCAACAACATTGTAGTTACTCCACAATACGAAGAAGGAAGCCTGTACTGATAAAAACAAATATTCCAAAAACATGCATCCTGTTTGCAACATGGCACATTACTGAGTACCACTCTCCATAATTTCAAGCATAGTGGTGGCTGCAGCATCTTATGGGTAAGCGTATCATCGTTAACGACTGAGCACAGGCAAAATCCTAGAGGAAAACCTGATTCAGTCTGCTTTCCACCAGACACTGGGAGATTAATTTTGTATTTGTATTTATTATGGATCCCCATTAGTTCCTGCCAAGGCAGCAGCTACTCTTCCTGGGGTCCAGCAAAAATTAAGGAAGTAATATGCATTATAATAAAACATTTAAACATTAAAATACATTTTAAACATTAAGCGTGTGCCCTCCACAAAAAATATTTATATTAACCCCTGGTAGTTAGCTGACATTTGCTAGCTAAATATATCAGCTAGCTAATTCGGTAGCTAGCCAAAAGTTAGCTGGCTAGCTAGCGTTCTTCATTCAGCTAATAGCAATAAATTGACATTTACAGCAAACATTAGATGGTCAGACATTCCTTGGTTTTTTATTTTAAAATCCTTTGTCGACTTTGTTGAGTCCATTAAAGTCTTCTTGTTGAAATCAAGTCACAGCTTGCGGAGAGGCTTGAATTTTTTTAAATACAAAAAAATACCTCTGTCATCATCAACCGTTAATTTGATTTTGATTTCATTGGATGTTCCCGCCGGCGGAGACTACGCCCCTTCTAAACCAACAGCCAATGACGTTACTTGGAGGGAATACTGACACTAATGTAAACTGTCAGACACAATTTGTCATATGTTTCAGTATGTGTCAAACAGTGCCACCATGTATCAGAATCTGGCATAGAATCTGACACATTTCAAGCTGATACATTTGAAAACACCACATGACCACAACTAATAACAACTCCACTATTCAGGTCCACATGACCACAACTAATGACCACTCCACTATTCAGGTCCACATGACCACAACTAATGACCACTCCACTATTCAGGTCCACATGACCACAACTAATGACATCTCCACTATTCAGGTCCACATGAACATTTAATGTCAAGACGAAATGACCGTATGTACGCACAGTGACCGTACGTACATACCCCAACCAGAAGCCATGGATTACAGGCAACATCCGCACTGAGCTAAAGGGTAGAGCTGCCGCTTTCAAGGAACGGGACTCTAACCCGGAAGCTTATAAGAAATCCCGCTATGACCTCCGACGAACCATCAAACAGGCAAAGAGTCAATACAGGTCTAAGATTGAATCATACTACACTGGCTCTGACGCTCGTCGGATGTGGCAGGGCTTGAAAACTATTACAGACTACAAAGGGAAGCACAGCCGCGAGCTGCCCAGTGACACAAGCCTACCAGACGAGCTAAACCACTTCTATGCTCGCTTCGAGGCAAGCAACACTGAAGCATGCATGAGAGCACCAGCTGTTCCGGACGACTATGTGATCACGCTCTCCGTAGCCGATGTGAGTAAGACTTTTAAGCAAGTCAACATTCACAAGGCCGCTGGGCCAGACGGATTACCAGGGCGTGTACTCCGAGCATGTGCTGACCAACTGGCAAGTGTCTTCACTGACATTTTCAACATGTCCCTGACCGAGTCTGTAATACCAACATGTTTCAAGCAGACCACCATAGTCCCCGTGCCCAAGAACTCTAAGATAACCTGCCTAAATGACTACCGACCCGTGGCACTGACGTCTGTAGCCATGAAGTGCTTTGAAAGACTGGTCATGGCTCACATCAACAGCATAATCCCAGAAACCCTAGACCCACTCCAATTTGCATACCGCCCCAACAGATCCACAGATGATGCAATCTCTATCGCACTCCACACTGCCCTTTCCCACCTGGACAAGAGGAACACCTACGTGAGAATGCTATTCATTGACTACAGCTCAGCATTCAACACCATAGTGCCCTCTAAGCTCATCACTAAGCTAAGGATCCTGGGACTAAACACCTCCCTCTGCAACTGGATCCTGGACTTCCTGACGGGCCGCCCCCAGGTGGTAAGGGTAGGTAACAACACATCTGCCACACTGATCCTCAACACGGGGGCCCCTCAGGGGTGCGTGCTCAGTCCCCTCCTGTACTCTCTGTTCACCCATGACTGCATGGCCAGGCACGACTCCAACACCATCATTAAGTTTGCCGACGACACAACAGTGGTAGGCCTGATCACCGACAACGATGAGACAGCCTATAGGGAGGAGGTCAGAGATCTGGCCGTGTGGTGCCAGGACAACAACCTCTCCCTCAACGTGACCAAGACAAAGGAGATGATTGTGGACTACAGGAAAAAAAAGAGGACTGAGCACGCCCCCATTCTCATCGACGGGGCTGTAGTGGAACAGGTTGAGAGCTTCAAGTTCCTTGGTGTCCACATCACCAACGAACTATCATGGTCCAAACACACCAAGACAGTCGTGAAGAGGGCACGACAAAGCCTATTCCCCCTCAGGAGACTAAAAAGATTTGGCATGGGTCCTCAGATCCTCAAAAAATTCTACAGCTGCACCATCGAGAGCATCCTGACTGGTTGCATCACCGCCTGGTATGGCAACTGCTTGGCCTCTGACCGCAAGGCACTACAGAGGGTAGTGCGTACGGCCCAGTACATCACTGGGGCAAAGCTCCCTGCCATCCAAGACCTCTATACCAGGCGGTGTCAGAGGAAGGCCCTCAAAATTGTCAAAGACTCCAGCCACCCTAGTCATAGACTGTTCTCTCTGCTACCGCACGGCAAGCGGTACCGGAGTGCCAAGTCTAGGTCCAAAAGACTTCTCAACAGCTTCTACCCACAAGCCATAAGACTCCTGAACAGCTAATCATGGCTACCCGGACTATTTGCACTGCCCCCCCCACCCCATCCTTTTTACGCTGCTGCTACTCTGTTAAGTATTTATGCATAGTCACTTTAACTCTACCCACATGTACATATTACCTCAACTACCTCAACTAGCCGGTGCCCCCGCACATTGACTCTGCACCGTTACCCCCCTGTATATATAGCCTCCCTACTGTCACTTTATTTTACTTCTGCTCTTTGTTTTTCTCAACACTTTTTTTTTTTTTTTTTTGTTTTATTCTTACTTTTTTGTTTAAAATAAACGCACTGTTGGTTAAGGGCTGTAAGTAAGCATTTCACTGTAATGTCTGCACTTGTTGTATTCGGCGCATGTGACCAATAAAATTTGATTTGATTTGATTTGAAATGACACGGTCAGACACACTTTGATACAGGTCAGTTTAGGCTGTGTGGGAATTTTGGGTTGAAAACGTAAAACCTGGTCAACGTAAGCTCATTTTAAACAGATTTCAACAACAAATCGACTACAGCATTTCAAGGGATGGTTTATGAAAGAAATATTCACGTTTGTTGACAACTGAATTAAATATCAACCAAAAATGGATGTTGATTTTACGTCAGGTTTTTCCCGTCCTCTCTTTCTTTCATCTGAGTCAGTGGGGCATAGAACACTGGAGAAGAGAATGAACCATCTGGCCCAAAGTGTCTCTCTCTCTCTCTCTCTCTCTCTCTCTCCTCTCTCTCTCACACACTCTCTCTCTCTCTCTCTCTCTCTCTCTCTCTCTCTCTCTCTCTCCCTCTCTCTCTCTCTCTCTCTCTCTCTCTCTCTCTCTCTCTCTCTCTCTCTCTCTCTCTCTCTCTCTCTCTCTCTCTCTCTCTGTCTCCTCTCTCTCTCTCTCTCTCTCTCTCTCTCTCTCTCTCTCTCTCTCTCTCTCTCTCTCTCTCTCTCTCTCTCTCTCTCTCTCTCTCTCTCTCTCTAATCATTTCATAATTTAATGCAGTAATCATGTATGTCTCCTATGGTAACCACAGTGGCAAGTGAGGTCTGTGTTCCTCTTACAGAGAGCGAACTCCAAAAGCTGTTGAGCTGTAAATGACCTCTCTTCACTAGCTGTAAATGACCTCTCTTCACTGTGTGGTACAGCACTCTATTCCCCATATAGTACACTACTCTGTGGAACTGCACTATGTAGGGAAATTTGGGAAGCAGACCAGGCTGGAGTGGTGTTGTTGCACTGGAGTGGTGTTGTTGCACTGGAGTGGTGTTGTACTGCTCTGGAGTGGTGTTGTGTTGCACTGTACTGGAGTGGTGTTGAGCTGTACTGGAGTGGTGTTGTACTGTACTGGAGTGGGGTTGTACTGTGTCGTGCTGGAGTGGTGTTGTACGGTACTGAATTGGTGTTGTACTGTGTCGTGCTGGAGTGGTGTTGTACTTGAGTGGTGTTGCACTGAACTGGAGTGGTGTTGCACTGGAGTGGAGTAGAGTGGAGTGGTGTGGTGTTGTACTGTGCTGGAGTGGTGTTGTACTGGAGTGGTGTTGCACTGTAGTGGAGTGGTGATGTGCTGTACTGGAGTGGTGTTGTACTGGAGTGGTGTTGTACTGTGTCATGCTGGAGTGGTGTTGTACTGGAGTGGTGTTGTACTGTACTGTAGTGGTGTTTTGTTGTACTTTAATGGATTGGTGTTGTGCTGCAGTGGAATGGTTTTGTTGTACTGTAGTGGTGTTGTACTGTGTCATGCTGGAGTGGTGTTGTACTGGAGTGGTGTTGTACTGTGTCATGCTGGAGTGGTGTTGTACTGGAGTGGTGTTGTACTGTACTGAAGTGGTGTTGGACTGTACTGGAGTGGAGTGTTGTTGTGTGGTGTGGTAGTGGAGTGGTGTTGTACTTGACTTGACTGTAGTGGTGTTGTGTTGTGCTGTAGTGGAGTAGTGTGGTGTGGCAGTGGAGTGGTGTTGTACTTGACTTGACTGTAGTGGAGTAGTGTTGTACGTTACTGGAGTGGTGTTGTGTTGTACTGGAGTGGTGTGTTGTACTGTACTGGACTGGACTGTACTGGTTTTGTGTTGTTCAGTACTGGAGTGGTGTTGTAGTGGAGTGGTGTTGGACTGAACTGGAGTGGTATTGTGTTGTACTGGAGTGGACCATTCTGTTCCGTTCTGTTCCGTTCTGTTCCGTTCTGTTTCGTTCTGTTTCGTTCTGTTCCGTTCTGTTTCGTTCTGTTCCGTTCTGTTCCGTTCTGTTTCGTTCTGTTTCGTTCTGTTCCGTTCTGTTTCGTTCTGTTCCGTTCTGTTCCGTTCTGTTTCGTTCTGTTTCGTTCTGTTCCGTTCTGTTTCGTTCTGTTTCGTTCTGTTTCGTTCTGTTCCGTTCTGTTCCGTTCTGTTCCGTTCTGTTTTGTGTTATCAAACGGTTGTTTGCTCAACATCTGCGGAGTGTCACAAAGCTCCAGTTTGTTTGCGTGCGAGAAGTCAATCAGATCTCAGAATAACTAACCAACGTGTCATGTCTCTCTATGTTAGAGAGGCTGAGGGCTGCCTACAGCCATCACCCACGTATCTAAATTGAATCTGCGATTGTATTAAATTAAATATGACTGAGTGTAAGCATTACTGATGGACCCATATGCTTCCTTATTGGCCCACGCATCGTGTGTGTGTGTGTGTGTGTGTGTGTGTATGTGTGTGTGTGTTCTTGGGGACCTTCAATGCTGCAGAAATGTTTTGCTACCCTTCCCCAGATCTGTGCCTCGACACAATCCTGTCACAAAGCTCTACGGACAATTCCTTCGACCTCATGGCTTGGTTTTTGCTCTGACATGCACTGTCAACTGTGGGACCTTATATAGACAGGTGTGTGCCTTTCCAAATCATGTCCAATCAATTGAATTTACCACAGGTGGACTCCAATCAAGTTGTAGAAACATCTCAAGGATAATCAATCGAAACAAGATGCACCTGAGCTCAATTTTGTCTCATAGTAAAGGGTCTGAATACTTATGTAAATAAGGTATCTGTTTTTAATTTTTATAAATATGCTAAAATTTCTAAAAACCTGTTTTTGCTTTGTCATTATGGGGTATTGTGTGTAGATTGAGGAAACAAATTAATTTAATCCATTTTAGAATAAGGCTGTAATGTAACAAAATGTGGAAAAAGTCAAGGGGTCTGAATACTTTCCGAATGCGCTGTAGGTAGTAATGTTAACGTTGTTGTGGAGGGTCATTTTGACTGTATCTCATCACATTTACATTTCAATGTTTTTATTAACTCAGTCAGCCCTGTCGCTGGCAGATAGCCTGATGTGTTCACTCTGTCTGTCCGTCCGTCCAGTTTTGCTCCTGTCTGCATTTTGTTCATCTAATTAATTTGCTTTGGTTTGGCGCCCAAATAGCAGAGACATCTACAGTGACCGTTAGTGTGTGACTGACTGTCGGACTGACTCAGAGCAGACTGAGTTGGTGATAATGTCCTTTCAATAACAACTCTGCTGCTCGCTCAGCTAACAATATTCTATGCAAAGGCAGTTTGGGTCTTTGCGTATCAAGAGGATACACGTCAAATAACACTTTTTTACACGTCAATTATAGTTCCGGCCAAATATATTGGCACCCTTGCACTTTTCTTAAAAAATTACCTATTTCTTAAAAAGAAACATTGAAATAAATAAAAAACTTTTGCTCTCCAACTCTTATTATTTGATTTTCAACATTGCATAACCAATTTTATTTTGGGAAACTTGAGTTTAGATTTGTATTTTAGACAATAAAGACAAATGGCATTGCCAACATTATTGGCACCCTGGAGCTAGTTCTTAGTTACACTGCCTTTGGCCAAGATTACTGCAGACAAATGCTTATTGTAGCCATCAACAAGCTGCTCCTTTCTACTGGCAGTTTGGCTTTTCACCGTTCTGCAGCTAACTGCTCCAATTCTTCAGTGTTTCTCTGTTGTTTTTTTAACGTTTATTGGAGTAGAGACAGATGCAATAACATTGACACATAGACATTTACAGCATTAAAATGTATTGTACCATAACACGTTAACTTGCGCTAATTTAAACCTTCAACCCTAGAAATGAAATGATAAGAACATCCAGAAAAGAAACAAAATGATAATAATAAATATATACAGTACAGTACATACACATATATATAAACCATAACAAACTGGAACACTGCTCCGGTGTCAACCTGGAACACTACTCCGGTGTCAACCTGGAACACTGCTCCGGTGTCAACCTGGAACACTGCTCCGGTGTCATCCTGGAACACTGCTCCGGTGTCAACCTGGAACTGCTCCGGTGTCAACCTGGAACACTGCTCCGGTGTCAACCTGGAACACTGCTCCGGTGTCAACCTGGAACACTGCTCCGGTGTCAACCTGGAACACTGCTCCGGTGTCAACCTGGAACTGCTCCGGTGTCAACCTGGAACACTGCTCCGGTGTCAACCTGGAACACTGCTCCGGTGTCAACCTGGAACACTGCTCCGGTGTCAATCTGGAACACTGCTCCGGTGTCAATCTGGAACCCTGCTCCGGTGTCAACCTGGAACACTGCTCAGGTGTCAACCTGGAACACTGCTCCGGTGTCAATCTGGAACACTGCTCCGGTGTCAACCTGGAACACTGCTCCGGTGTCAATCTGGAACACTGCTCTGGTGTCAATCTGGAACACTGCTCTGGTGTCAATCTGGAACACTGATCTGGTGTCAACCTGGAACACTGCTCTGGTGTCAACCTGGAACACTGCTCTGGTGTCAATCTGGAACACTGCTCTGGTGTCAACCTGGAACACTGCTCTGGTGTCAACCTGGAACACTGCTCTGGTGTCAACCTGGAACACTGCTCTGGTGTCAAACTGGAACACTGCTCCGGTGTCAACCTGGAACTGCTCCGGTGTCAACCTGGAACACTGCTCCGGTGTCAACCTGGAACACTGCTCCGGTGTCAACCTGGAACACTGCTCCGGTGTCAACCTGGAACACTGCTCCGGTGTCATCCTGGAACACTGCTCCGGTGTCAACCTGGAACTGCTCCGGTGTCAACCTGGAACACTGCTCCGGTGTCAACCTGGAACACTGCTCCGGTGTCAACCTGGAACACTGCTCCGGTGTCATCCTGGAACACTGCTCCGGTGTCAACCTGGAACTGCTCCGGTGTCAACCTGGAACACTGCTCCGGTGTCAACCTGGAACACTGCTCCGGTGTCAACCTGGAACACTGCTCCGGTGTCAACCTGGAACACTGCTCTGGTGTCAATCTGGAACACTGCTCTGGTGTCAACCTGGAACACTGCTCTGGTGTCAGCCTGGAACACTGCTCTGGTGTCAAACTGGAACACTGCTCTGGTGTCAACCTGGAACATTGCTCTGGTGTCAGCCTGGAACACTGCTCTGGCGTCAACCTGGAACACTGCTCTGGTGTCAACCTGGAACACTGCTCCGGTGTCAACCTGGAACACTGCTCCGGTGTCAATCTGGAACACTGCTCTGGTGTCAACCTGGAACACTGTCTGGACAGCTGACACTCAGCACTGATCATCACTCTGGTGTCAACCTGGAACACTGCTCTGGTGTCAACCTGGAACACTGCTCTGGTGTCAACCTGGAACACTGCTCTGGTGTCAACCTGGAACACTGCTCTGGTGTCAACCTGGACCACTGCTCTGGTGTCAACCTGGAACACTGCTCTGGTGTCAACCTGGAACACTGCTCTGGTGTCAACCTGGAACACTGTCTGGACAGCTGACACTCAGCACTGATCATCACTCTGGTGTCAACCTGGAACACTGTCTGGACAGCTGACACTCAGCACTGATCATCACTCTGGTGTCAACCTGGAACACTGCTCTGGTGTCAACCTGGAACACTGCTCTGGTGTCAACCTGGAACACTGCTCTGGTGTCAACCTGGAACACTGCTCTGGTGTCAACCTGGAACACTGCTCTGATGTCAACCTGGAACACTGCGAGAGAGAGAGAGAGAGAGAGAGAGAGAGAGAGAGGGGGAGAGAGACGGACGGATGGATGGATGGATGAATGGATGGAGAGGGAGAAAGAAACAGGGAACAGAGAGAGCGGGATGGAGAGAGAGATAGGGAGGGAGAGAAAGGGATTTATTACAGTAATGAGGATGGATGTGTTTATCACTTGAGTTTTGTATTCCATCTCTCTCTCTCTCTCTCTCTCTCTCTCTCTCTCTCTCTCTCTCTCTCTCTCTCTCTCTCTCTCTCTCTCTCTCTCTCTCTCTCTCTCTCTCTCTCTCTCTCTCTCTCTCTCTCTCTCTCTCTCTCTCTCTCTCTCTCTCTCTCTCTCTCTCTCTCTCTCCATCCTTCCCTCCCTACCTCGGTGTCTGCTGTCTATTGGAGCCAAACCACATCTCAACATTCCATCACCACAACGGTTACAGCAGGTTACACCTTGCCCCCCCCACCTTCCACCCCTCCATCGAAGCCCAGGTGTATCCGTGGGGGGTAATGGGGTGTGAAAGGAGGAATGGAGAGGGAGAAAGGGAGCTCCACGACTAAGCGCTTTTCTGACAGGACCTCTCTCCTTCCCTCTCCCTCCCTCCTCTTTATTTGCATGTTGTTTTTTCCCAGAGACTGATGATGTCATGTAGAGACTGCCTCCCCCCTCCCCCTCTCCCTGCCTCTCTCCTTCCTCCTCCCCCTGCCTCTCTCCTCCCCCCTCCCTCTGCCTCTCTCCTCCCCCTTCCCCCTGCCTCTCCCCCCCTTCCCCCTGCCTCTCCCCCCCCTTCCCACTGCCTCTCTCCCCCCTTCCCCCTGCCTCTCTCCTCCCCCCTGCCTCTCTCCCCCCCCTTCCCCCTGCCTCTCTCCTCCCCCCTCCATCTGCCTCTCTCCTTCCCCCTGCCTCTCTCCCCCCCTTCCCCCTGCCTCTCTCCCCTACAGGCTCTAGTTTTGTCGCACCTGGACTACTGTTCAGTCATGTGGTCAGGTGCCACAAAGAGGGACTTGAGAAAATTGCAACTGGCTCAAACAGGGCAGTACGGCTGGCCCTTGGATGTACACAGAGAGCTAACATTAATAATGTGCATGTCAATCTCTCCTGGCTCAAAGTGGAGGAGAGATTGACTTCATCACTACTTGTCTGTGTAAGAGGTATTGACATGTTGAAAGCACCTAGCTGTCTAATGAGGATCCATAATAAACCCCAGGAAGAGTAGCCGCTGCCTTGGCAGGAACTAATGAGGATCCATAATAAACCCCAGGAAGAGTAGCCTCTGCCTTGGCAGGAACTAATGTGGATCCATAATAAACCCCAGGAAGAGTAGCTGCTGCCTTGACAGGAACTAATGTGGATCCATAATAAACCCCAGGAAGAGTAGCTGCTGCCTTGGCAGGAACTAATGGGGATCCATAATAAACCCCAGGAAGAGTAGCTGCTGCCTTGACAGGAACTAATGGGGATCTATAATAAACCCCAGGAAGAGTAGCTGCTGCCTTGACAGGAACTAATGGGGATCCATAATAAACCCCAGGAAGAGTAGCTGCTGCCTTGGCAGGAACTAATGGGGATCCTTAATAAACCCCAGGAAGAGTAGCTGCTGCCTTGGCAGGAACTAATGGGGATCCATAATAAACCCCAGGAAGAGTAGCTGCTGCCTTGGCAGGAACTAATGGGGATCCATAATAAACCCCAGGAAGAGTAGCTGCTGCCTTGGCAGGAACTAATGGGGATCCATAATAAACCCCAGGAAGAGTAGCTGCTGCCTTGGCAGGAACTAATGGGGATCCATAATAAACCCCAGGAAGAGTAGCTGCTGCCTTGGCAGGAACTAATGGGGATCCTTAATAAACCCCAGGAAGAGTAGCTGCTGCCTTGGCAGGAACTAATGGGGATCCATAATAAACCCCAGGAAGAGTAGCTGCTGCCTTGGCAGGAACTAATGGGGATCCATAATAAACCCCAGGAAGAGTAGCTGCTGCCTTGACAGGAACTAATGGGGATCTATAATAAACCCCAGGAAGAGTAGCTGCTGCCTTGACAGGAACTAATGGGGATCCATAATAAACCCCAGGAAGAGTAGCTGCTGCCTTGGCAGGAACTAATGGGGATCCATAATAAACCCCAGGAAGAGTAGCTGCTGCCTTGGCAGGAACTAATGGGGATCCATAATAAACCCCAGGAAGAGTAGCTGCTGCCTTGGCAGGAAGTAATGGGGATCCATAATAAACCCCAGGAAGAATAGCTGCTGCCTTGGCAGGAACTAATGGGGATCCATAATAAACCCCAGGAAGAGTAGCTGCTGCCTTGACAGGAACTAATGGGGATCCTTAATAAATACAAATACAAACTATTTGCACATTGTTACAACACTGTACATAGCCAATAATATAACATTTGAAATGTCTTTATTCTTTTAAAAATTGTGTGAGTGTCAATTTCTGATTGTTTATTTCCCTTTTGTTTATTGTCTATTTCAATTGCGTTAGCAAAGTAAACACGTTTCCCATGCCAATAAAGCCCTTTGAATTGAGGGAGAGAAATACAGTGCATTCGGAAAGTATTCAGACCCCTTCAGTTCCTCCACATTTTGTTACGTTACAGCCTTATTATAAAATTGATTAAAAAAATAATAATCTCATAACGACAAAGCAAAAACAGTAAAAAAAAAAGAATTGCTACACAGCTATTTTCAGGTCTCTCCAGATATGTTCGGTCGGGTTCAAGTCCAGCCTCTAGGTGGGCCACTCAAGGACATTCAGAGACTTGTACCGAAGCCACTCCTGCGTTTTCTTCGCTGTGTGCTTAGGGTCGTTGTCCTGTTGGAAGGAGAACCTTCGCCCCAGTCTGAGATCCTGAGCGCTCTGGAGCAGGTTTTCATCAAGGATATCTCTGTACTTTGCTCTGTTCATCTTTCCCTCAATCCTGACTAGTCTCCCTGCTGCAGAAAAACATCCTCACAGCATGATGCTGCCACCACCATGCTTCACCACAGGGATGGTATTGGCCAGGTGATGAGTGGTGCCTGGTTTCCTCAAGACGTTACGCTTGGCATTCAGGGCAAAGAGTTCAATCGTGGTTTCATCAGACCAGAGTCTGAGTGTCCTTTAACTGCCTTTTGGCAAACTCCAAGCAGACTGTCATGTGCCTTTTAGTGAGGAGTGGCTTCCGTCTGGCCACTCTATCATAAAGGCCTGATGGGTGGAGTGCTGCAGAGATGGTTGTCCTTCTGGAAGGTTCTCCCATCTCCACAGAGGAACTCTGGAGCTCTGTCAGAGTGACCATTGAGTTCTTGGTCACCTCCCTGACCAAGGACCTTCTCCCCCGATTGCTCAGTTTGGCCAAGTCTTGGTGGTTCCAAACTTCTTCCATTTAAGAATGATGGAGGCCACTGTGTTCTTGGGGACCTTCAATGCTACAGACATTTTTTGGTACCCTTCCCCAGATCTGTACCTCGACACAATTCTGTCTCTGAGCTCTACGGACAATTCCTTCGACCTTATGGCTTGGTTTTTGCTCTGACATGCACTGTCAACTGTGGGACCTAACAGTACATAGACAGGTGTGTGCCTTTCCAAATCATGCCCAATCAATTGAATGTATCACAGGTGGACTCCAATCAAGTTGTAGATACATCTCAAGGATGATCAATGGAAACAGGATGCACCTGAGCTCAATTTCGAGTCTCATAGCAAAGGGTCTGAATATTATTATAAAACAATTTTTTGTGCAGAGATTTCTAAAAACCTGTTTTTGCTTTGACATTATGGGGTATTCTGTGTAGATTTATGAGGTTTAAAAAAATATATCAATTTTAGAATAAGGCTGTAACAAAATGTGGAAAAAGTGAAGGGTTCTGATTACTTCCTGAATGCACTGTATGTATGCCCAGTCATTGTACAACATTCTTAATGCAGTCGCAAGAAAACACTCAATGGCCACTGTTAAAAGAGGAGGTGCACAGGGCGACAGGAAAACACAAAATGGCCGCTGTTAAAAGAGGAGGTGCACAGGACGACAGGAAAACACTCAATGGCCGCTGTTAAAAGAGGAGGAGCACAGAGCGACAGGAAAACACAAAATGGCCGCTGTTAAAAGAGGAGGAGCACAGAGCGACAGGAAAACACAAAATGGCCGCTGTTAAAAGAGGAGGAGCACAGAGCGACAGGAAAACACAAAATGGCCGCTGTTAAAAGAGGAGGAGCACAGAGCGACAGGAAAACACAAAATGGCCGCTGTTAAAAGAGGAGGAGCACAGAGCGACAGGAAAACACAAAATGGCCGCTGTTAAAAGAGGAGGAGCATTCTGGTGTTACTCCACTTAGTAAAAACACCGTTTTAGAACCAGAGTTTTTAGCAGCAGCACGGTTTATGGCGTTAGCGCACGGTTTATGGCGTTGAATGAATTTAAGGAAGACCGGGGCTAAATGTAACAGGGGGGAAGAGAGAGAAGGAGGGGGGAGGGGAGGGGAGAGAGGAGAGGGGTAGACGGAGGGGGGAGGAGTGCTAAAGAAAGTAAGAAACTACTAATCTACTCTACAGTATATACAGCCTATAGGGTGGTTAGACAATTTTTTAAAATAAAGGGCAAATTAAGTCATACATTTGGCCCCCCGATTAAAAGACTCATCCATGCTTTTATTACAAGCAGGCTTGACTACTGTAATGCTCTCCTGTCTGGTCTACCCAAGAAAGCCATTGGTCAACTGCAAAACATACAGAATGCTGCAGCACGGGTACTGACCAAGACCAGACGGAGAGCACACATTACACCGGTTATAAGGTCTCTGCACTGGGCTGCCCGAGAGTTTTAGAATTAATGTAACGTTTTTTATATTGGTTTTGTGCACCCCAATACATGTCAGAAATGCTTTTAAGTTATGAACCCAGTAGGTCCCTCAGGTCCTCTGGCACTGGCCTTTTAACTATCCCAAAGCCCAGGACCAAGAGGCATGGAGAGGCAGCCGTTAGTAACTATGCCCCCAGCCTGCCAGAGAACCTGAGGGGGGACGAAACTGTTGACATATTTAAAAGAGATCTTAAAATAAACCTTTTTAGCTTTGCTTTTCCTCAGGGTGCTTTTTAGTTGTTCAGTTTGTCATTATTCTGTTATTTATCTTATGTTTGTTGTAAATATTTCAGCTTTAATTTTCATTGTTTTTTATTTGTGTTTTCCTGTAAAGCACATTGGGTTGCATTCCATGTCTGAAATGTGCTGTATAAATAAAGCTTGATTTGATTAAATTCAGAGCGTTTCGTTCTCGGAGCATTCAGAGCGCACACTGGACGCTCTGGCCGAGGAGTAGGGTTGATCCGAGCGTTCTGACCTCACAATGGCAGTCAAGCACATAAGCTAATTGGCTAAAGTTGGCTAGCTTGCTAGCTACTTCCAGACACAAATGAGAGAACACCTCACTCTGACCATTTTACTCGCCCTAGCAGAGCTGGTTAGTAAATTGTTCTTTATTTGTGTTTTCCTGTAAAGCCCATTGCATCTCATGATGAATAAAATAAAGCTTGATTTTATTTAAAGTAAAGTTTCTTCCTGTGGTAGCTACAGTGCCCATTTAAATGTGTTTGACCCGAGTCTGAAAGGAGGGCTGCTTATCAATAATAATAATAATAATATGCCATTTAGCAGACGCTTTTATCCAAAGCGACTTACAGTCATGCGTGCATACATTTTTTTGTGTATGGGTGGTCCCGGGGATCGAACCCACTACCTTGGCGTTACAAGCGCCGTGCTCTACCAGCTGAGCTACAGAGGACCATCAAGACAAAGAGGATGTAATTATGCTTGTAATTGCATTAGGATGCAATTACAAGCAGATTTCTTTCTCCTTTCTGTTAATTCCGGCTCCGCTGATGCGTGAGGATTAGGGTCTGTCATTTCAATACTGATGACCCAGTCAAGCAGAACTCTCTCTCTTTTTCTCTTTCTTTTTCATATTCTCTCTCTCTCTCTCTCTCTCTCTCTCTCTCTCTCTCTCTCTCTCTCTCTCTCTCTCTCTCTCTCTCTCTCTCTCTCTCTCTCTCTCTCTCTCTCTCTCTCTCTGTCTCTCTCTCTCTGTCTCTCTCTCTCTGTCTCTCTCTCTGTCTCTCTCTCTCTCTCTGTATCTCTCTCTCTCTCTCTCTCTCTGCTTTACAAGATGTATTTTGATCTATTTAAAAGTAAAGTGAAAAGGAAGTTTAAGGGGTTTCAAGTTTATTTTAGGAAGTGTTGTAACATACTAGTTACAGTGCATTTAGAAAGTATTCAGACCCCTTCACATTTTCCACATTTTGTTACGTTACAGCCATATTCTAAAATAGATTAAATAAATGTTTTTCCTCATCAATCTACACGCAATACCCCATAATGACAAAGCGACAACAGGTTTTTAGAATTGTTTGCAAATGTATTAAAAATAATAAACAGAAATACCTTATTTACATAAGTATTCAGACCCTTTGCTATGAGACTCGAAATTGAGCTCAGGTGCATCCTGTTTCCATTGATCATCCTTGAGATGTTTCTACAACTTGATTGGAGTCCACCTGTGGTAAATTCAATTGATTGGACATGATTTGGAAAGGCACACACCTGTCTATACAAGGTCCCACAGTTGACAGTGCATGTCAGAGCATATGAGCGGAGTGGAGCGGTGAGAATCTCAGCTCCTCGCTCACGGAGCTGTTCACCCCTCCGCTCCCCCCGCTCAAAGCCACATCAGGCCAGTCCGCTCATTATCGCTCAGCGCTCAACGCAGTTTGCATCGCGCTCCACTCAAATCGCCCCCCGCTCACTCCAAAAAAGGAACAAAATCTGCATGTATTCACAGCCTTACTTTATCTCCCCGAATTTGTTGCATACAGACTCATCTCGGATTATCCATTCTGTCTTGAAACGGGGATCTAACACTGACACTAAAATGAGATGTTAATCAGTATAGTATATTCCATAACGAATTGACACGTTGTTTGCCAATGTTTCTGCAAAAGCAGCGATGCCCATTGGAAGTGCAGCGTGAGTGTAATCGGTGAGCAGGGATTTGATTTCTGTGACAGCAGGGAGGATCATCCCCAGGTTCCCCAGCTCCTTCTGCATTTTGTCTGTGAGGTCTGCTAGTGGTGTCAGCACACTGACAAGGTGCGTCAGCTGCCGTACTTGATTCTGGGTGATGTTAGCAACATTAGACTTGAGTTTGTTTTAACATAACGGGTCTTTTTGGAACAACCGGATGAACGACTGAATCATCCGCAGCTGGCTGCTCCATCGAATGGCGCAGGCATTTGTGGGGCGGACACCTAATTGGTCGGTTTCCTCTGTGCTCTTGCGTACACTTTTCACCAGGTGCCCGACTTTCACTAACAGCCTATTAATGTTGTCGTGCTTGTTAACGGCGTTTTTGATCGCCAGCTGAAGCATGTGAATGGGGCATCTCAGATGTAAATTTGACAAAGTAAAGTACTGATTTATCATAGTTTCTTGGGGGAGTGTAGCCCGGTTGAGCTGCGCTGGCGAAGTGTTGCATCCCTTCGCGTTCTCCTTTACTCAGCGGTTCATAGTCCATGAAAATCATTTCAAAAAATGCTACATCCAGCTCTCTTTTTCTCTCCCTTGTTATGGTTGGGCCTTTGCGTGCAGTGAATAAACTTTTGAATTCCTCAACCCTTTTCTCTTGTTGCTGCTGCTGCTCCTCTCGCTCTATAAAATACAAATTCATGGACGACACAAATTAAATTAAACAGATGGATTCTGGGTCAGGCTTGAGCATGCTTCAGACTCGTGGTGTGAGCGAGCGAAATTGGAGCGGGACATAGGGCGACGCTCCGTCCTTTTAAAAATGCCGCTCTGCGCTCTGTTCAAAATCCGTCCGCTCACGCTCCACGCTCGCTCCCGCTCCACTCCGCTCATATGCTCTGGTGCATGTCAGAGCAAAAACCAAGCCGTGGTTGAAGGAATTGTCCGTAGAGCTCCGAGACAGGATTGTGTCGAGGCACAGATCTGGGGAAGGGTACCAAAACATTTATGCAGCATTGAAGATCCCCAAGAACACAGTGGCCTCCATCATTCTTAAATGGAAGAATTTGGAACGACCAAGACTCTTCCTGGAGCTGGCCGCCTGGCCAAACTGAGCAATCGAGGGAGAAGGTCCTTGGTCAGGGAGGTGACCAAGAACCTGATGGTCACTCTGACAGAGCTCCAGAGTTCTTCTGTGGAGATGGGAGAACCTTCCAGAAGGACAACCAACTCTGCAGCACTCCACCAATCAGGCCTTTATGGTAGAGTGGCCAGACGGAAGCCACTCCTCAGTAAAAGGCACATGACAGCCCGCTTGGAGTTTGCCAAAAGGCACCTAAAGGAATCTCAGACCATGAGAAACAAGATTCTCTGGTTTGATGAAACCAAGATTGAACCCTGTGGCCTGTTCATTGGACACTGTGTTAACAAACCTCCAAACGAGCTTCAATTCCATACAACACTCCTTCAGTAGCCTCCAACTGCTCTTAAACACTAGTAAAACTAAATGCATGCTCTTCAACTGAACGCTGCTTGCACCCGCCCACCCGACTAGAATCACTACTCTAGACGGGTCTGACCTAGAGTATGTGGACAACTACAAATATCTAGGTGTCTGGTTAGACTGTAAACTCTCCTTCCAGACTCACATTAAGAATCTCCAATCCAAAGTTAAATCTAGAATCGGTTTCCTATTTCGCAACAAAGCCTCCTTCACTCATGCTGCCAAACATGCCCTCGTAAAACTGACTATCCTACCGATCCTTGACTTCGGCGATGTCATTTACAAAATAGCCTCCAACACTCTACTCAGCAAATTGGATGTTGTCTATCACAGTGCCATCCGTTTTGTCTCCAAAGCCCCATATAATACCCACCACTGTGACCTGTACGCTCTTGTTGGCTGGTCCTCACTACATATTCGTCGCCAAACCCACTGGCTCCAGGCCATCTATAAATCACTGCTAGGCAAATCCCCGCCTTATCTTAGCTCATTGGTCACCATAGCAACACCCACCCGTAGTCTGCGCTCCAGCGGGTATATCTCACTGGTCATCCCCAAAGCCAACACCTCCTTTGGCCGCAATTCCTTCCAGTTCTCTGCTGCCAATGACTGGAACAAATTGCAAAAATCTCTGAAGCTGGAGACACTTATCTCCCTCACTAACTTTAAGCATCAGTTGTCAGAGCACCTTACCGATCACTGCACCTGTACACAGCCCATCTGAAATTAGCCCGCCCAACTACCTCTTCCCTATATTGTTATTTATTTTGCTCATTTGTACCCCAGTATCTCTATTTGCACATCATCTCTTGCACATCTATCATTCCAGTGTTAATACTAATTGTAATTATTTTGCACTATAGCCTATTTTATTGCCTTACCTCCATAACTTGCTAAATTTGCACACTGTATATTATATGTATTTCTGTTGTATTTTTGACTTTGTTTTGTTTTACCCCATATGTAACTCTGTGTTGTTGTTTTTATCGCACTGCTTTGCTTTATCTTGGCCAGGTCGCAGTTGTAAATGAGAACTTGTTCTCAACTGGTTTACCTGGTTAAATAAAGGTGAAATAAAAATAAATAAAATAAAAGAATGCCAAGCGTCACGTCTGGAAGAAACCTGGCACCATCCCTATGGTGAAGCATGGTGGTGGCAGCATCATGCTGTGGGGATGTTTTTCAGTTGCAGGGACTGGGAGGCTAGGTACAAGTACATCCCCTGGACATGATTAGGGCTGTTGCGGTGACCGTATTACCGCCACACCGGCGGTCACGAGTCATGAAGGCAGTCAAATTCCACATGACCATTTAGTCACGGTAGTTAGGCTACTCCAAGCTCTGATGCTGCTGATGGTCATTAGTAGCCTACCAAACTTGCTAACTGCCTGGTACTCAGCACTCTATTGTCCCTCTAATCACTCTGACATCAATGCAAATGTATTCGAAAATCAAACACTTCATGAGAGCCCATGAGCTCATGTTGTGCAACATTTCTATAGGCTATGGAATTGCGTGAGAAAACAGAGTGATGGCCTCTATTAAAAAGAGGAGGATCTCATCAGCTTTCTATAGGCTAGGCCTACTATATTTATTTCTCATCTTTCCTAATATTAAGCACATTGCTTATCTTTGAAACAGGAGTATAGCCTACCTGGCTGGCATGAAAATAAACCACGGGAAAAGCGTCCTCCATTCGCTATTTCAGTGCGTAGATGACATGGTTTTTTCCCGCTGCCCCTTTTTCGAGACAGGTGCATGTAATGGTCCATTCTAAATCAGAACAAATTTCACACACATATTTTTTAGTATATGTAAAGACAAGATTAAATCAAGAATAGTCTGATGGGTGACAATATTAGCCTATCACTTGTGAATTATATATTATCACTTGTGAATGATGCTTAAGGCAAGAAACAATGCCTTTGTTTTTTTACTTTTTCTAATCATAGTCGCACACCTCATGTAGCCTAGCCCATATGCCTATATGTTTTGATAAGGTTTGTATCAAAACTAAAGTGGCCAAATAACTTCTTAAAATGAAGCACATTAATCCACTTTACAACCGGTGTAGAGTCTAACTGGCATACATACGCAGCGCGTGAGTTTCAAGTTTGGAGAAGATAATTTCCACCATAAAAATGCACCTTTATAATAAAAGCATTACATCAAATCAAATCACATTTTATTTGTCACATACACGTGTTTAGCAGATGTTATTGCGGGTGTAGCGAAATGCTTGTGCTTCTAGCTCCGACAGTGTAGTAATATCTAACAAGTAATATCTAACAATTTCACAACATATACCCAATACACACAAAACTAGTAAGGAATGGAATTAAGAATATATACATATATGGACAAGCAATGACAGAGCGGCATGGACTAAGATACAGTAGAATATTATAGAATACAGTATATACATATGAGATGAGTAGTGCAAGATATGTAAACATGATTAAAGTGACTAGTGTTCAATTTCCCGTGATTTCAATAGGTAGCAGCAGCCTCTAATGTGCTAGTGATGGCTATTTAACAGTCTGATGGTCTTGAAATAGAAGCTGTTGTTCATTCTCTCGGTCCCAGCTTTGATGCAGCTGTACTGACCTCGCCTTCTGGATGATAGCGGGATGAACAGGCAGTGGCTCGGGTGGTTGATGATCTTTTTGGCCTTCCTGTGACATCGGGTGCTGTAGGTGTCCTGGAGGGCGGGTGGTTTGCCCCCGGTAATGCGTTCGGCAGACTGCACCACCCTCTGGAGAGCCCTGCGGTTGTGGGCGGTGCAGTTGCTGTACCAAGCGGTAATACAGCCCGACAGAATGCTCTCAATTGTGCATCTGTAAAAGTTTGTGAGGGTTTTAGGTGCCAAGCCAAATTTCTTCAGCCTCCTGAGGTTGAAGAGGCTCTGTTGCGCCTTCTTCACCACACTGTCTGCGTGGGTGGACCATTTCAGTTTTTCAGTGATGTGTACTCCAAGGAACTTGAAGCTTTCCACCTTCTCCACTGCAGTCCCGTCGATGTGGATAGGGGGGGTGCACCCTCTGCTGTTTCCTGAAGTCCACGATCATCTCCTTTGTTTTGTTGACATTGAGTGAGAGGTTATTTTCCTGGCACCACACTCCCAGAGCCCTCACCTCCTCCCTGTAGGCTGTCTCGTCATTGTTGGTAATCAAGCCTACTACTGTTGTGTCGCCTGCAAACTTGATGATTGAGTTGGAGGCGTGCTTGGCCACGCAGTCATGGATGAACAGGAAGTACAGGAGAGAGCTGAGCACGCACCCTTGTGGGGCCCAAGTGTTGAGGATCAGCCAAGTGGAGATGTTGTTTCCTACCTTCACCACCTGGGGGCGGCCCGTCAGGAAGTCCAGGACCCAGTTGCACAGGGCGTGGTTCAGACCCAGGGCCTCAAGCTTAATGATGAGCTTGGAGGGTACTATGGTGTTGAATGCTGAGCTATGGTCAATGAACAGCATTCTTACATAGGTATTCCTCTTGTCCAGATGGAATAGGGCAGTGTGCAGTGTGATGGCGATTACATCGTCTGTGGATCTATTGGGGCGGTAAGCAAATTGAATTGGGTCTAGAGTGAAAGGTAAGGTAGAGGTGATATGATCCTTGACTAGTCTCTCAAAGCCCTTCATGATGACAGAAGTGAGTGCTACGGGGCGATAGTCATTTAGTTCAGTTACCTTTGCTTTCATGGGTACAGGAACAATGGTGGCCATCTTGAAGCATGTGGTGACAGCAGACTGGGAAAGGGAGAGATTGAATATGTCCGTAAACACAGGGGGGAGAAGGGAATTATAATTATTACATTCAGCCCAAGGGCACAACGGCCACTGACCGCAAAAAAGGCATGGATTTTTATGGGGATTATGGCCACACAAAGGGGATGCAGCCGGGAAATTCAAGGCATTATCAAGTGCTTGTGAAATTGTGAATGAGAGACTGAAGAAGTGTATACAGCCTGCGCAAGAAACTAAGCAGAGCTCATGCCTTTCATCCAACTTTTTTCAAATCATAATTTGAGTCGTATCATGCAGCCTTAGAATGATTCGCCGATCTACTGAGCCACCGGTCTGAGCGCACCACCTCGGCAACACCGGAATGGAAACCCAACGCACCCTAATCACCTCCAGCCCACCTGCACCTCATCATCTCATCATCATCTCATCACTACCCCTATATAGCCCTGGACTGTTCTGTAGGATGTTGTGTGTGATTGTTTGGCTTTGTGTCATGTACTCTATCTTTGTTAATTATCTTTGTCATTGTTTGAGTAAACCTTGACCTTGTTAATTCCTGCGTCTGTGTCCCGCCTCTTCGTATACTCAGTACTCATCACAGAATCACACACCAAACGAAAATGGATGCAGCAGGAGTTTCCCAGTGCCTCGACCACCACCAGCAGCAGCTTGCCCAGTTGAACGCCGCCATGCAGGAAATGCATAATCTGCCCAGCGCTCCGGTTCTACCTCAGGGAGCGGCGAGTGCTTCCAATTCACCTGTCCCCGGGCTATCACCCACTTCTGCGGGAACCCTCGCCCTACCGGAGCGCTTTGACGGTAAAACTACTAAATGATTTCGCTACTTAAGGAGAAGGCGCTGGATTGGGCCACGGCAGTCTGGGAAGGAGGTGAGGCCGCGGCGCTTCCCTACCCCACCTTCCTCGCTCGGTTCAGGGTGGTGTTTGATCATCCCACAGAGGGAAAGGACGGGGGTGAGCGTCTCCTCCATCTACAACAGCGAGAGGGGCCCGCGTCCGAGTACGCTCTGAGCTTTCGCACGGTGGCGCCGTCTTCCGGCTGGAATGAGCGTGCTCTGCGCACGGCCTTCAGGAGAGGCTTATGGGAGGACATTAAGATGGAACTCGCATGTCGGGACGATCTTGACGAAATGTTGCGAGAGAGACAGCGTTCCCAACACCTCCCGGAGCTTCGACGCTCACCCCATCTAAGCTATGGAAGCCGCCCTGATTCCGAGTCCTCACCCATGGAGGTGGAAAGCACCCCCTACACCACCATGGACCACAGATCTCCTGGCGGCTCCCTATCTAGGCGGTATGACTCCCGTCGCCGCTCTGTGAGTGCGACGTCATCTCCTATCACAAAACCATTGTTTTTATTTCCCATAACGGTGACTGGTTATTCCTTATCTTCCATTTCTACTGCAATGATACATTCTGGATCAGCGGGGAACCTTATAGATAGGGAGCTGGTTTCTGAATGGGGGTTGCCCACCGTGCCACTGCCATCTCCGCTACACGTCACCTCGCTGGACAATAAACCCCTTGGATCAGGCACCATTACGGACGTCACTCTCCCCATCACCATCACCATTCCCACACTACCGGAGCACCACGAGGAGCCGTCATTCCACATCGTCACGTCACCCCTTCACCGGATCGTCTTGGGATTGCCCTGGCTCAGACTACACAACCCCACCATCAATTGGATCACCAAGAGGATCACAGCATGGTCCACCTCATGCCGGAAGACCTGCCTGCTGGTGGTTTGTTGTTCCACGTCAGTGGAGAGTCCGGAGTCTGCCCTCAAGCCCAACATTCCACGTGAGTACGCAGATCTCTCCGATGTCTTCTCTTCATTTAAGGCTATGTGTCTCCCTCCTCACAGGCCCTGGGACTGCGCCATTGACCTGCTGGAGGGACAACACCCCCCGAAGAGTCGCATTTACCCCCTTTCCATGGCGGAGACTGAGAAGTATGTGGCGGAGACCCTGACACAGGGGTTCATCAGACGTTCCACCTCTCCTGCCTCCGCCAGCTTCTTCTTCGTGGCCAAAAAAGACGGAGGACTGAGACCATGCATTGACTGCAGGGGTCTGAACGCAGTCACCGCCAAGTACCGGTACCCCCTCCCTCTGGTTCCATCGGCCATCGAGCAGCTATGAGGGGCCCGGTACTTTACCAAGTTGGACCTGAGGAGTACCTACAACCTGATCCGAATCCGGGAAGGAGACGAGTAGAAGACTGCATTCAGCACTACCTCAGGCCACTATGAATACTGCGTCATGCCCTCGCGTTCCAGTCCTTCGTCAATTAAGTGTTCCGAGACATGCTGAGTAGACAGGTGGTGGTGTACATTGAAGATATCCTGATCTACTCGGCTACGTTCGAGGAGCACGTCAGGGACATCCGAGCTGTCCTACTCTGTCTCCGGGAACACAGCCTGTTGGTAAAGGGGGAGAAATGCGAATTCCACCAACAGGCCCTCCTTCCTAGGATACAGGATCAGTCCTCAGGGGGTGTTCATGGAAGGAGTGAAGACGGACACTGTCAGGTCATGGCCAGTTCCCACCATCATGAAGGGCCTACAGAGCTTCCTGGGCTTCGCCAATTTCAACTGGTCCCTCAGCTCCATAGCCGCCCCGCTCACCTCTCTCCTTAAGGTTGGGCCTCAGAAGCTGACCTGGAACCCTGAGGCTGACGATGCCTTCAAGAGGCTGAAGGAGAGGTTCACCACAGTGCCCATCCTAAAACACCCAGATCCCTCTCGTCCCTTTCATCCTGGAGGTGGACGCATCGGAGAAGAGTGTGGGTGCGGTCCTCTTCCAGCGGCACGGTAAGCCAGAGAAAATGTATCCCTGTGCCTTTTTCTCAAAAAAGCTTACCCCTGCAGAGAGGAACTATGGAGTTGGAGACAGGGAGCAGTTGGTGGTGGTCCTGGCTGGAGGGTGCAGTCCATCCATTCCGGATTCTTACTGACCACCGGAATGTGGAGCACACACAGGCAGCGAAACAGATGAACTCTCGTCAAGCCAATTTCTTACTCAATTTCAATTCATTCTGTCCTACCGTCCAGGATCCCAGGATGTGAAAGCTGACGCACTCTCCAGGATGCACCATACCAGAGAAAGGAAGGATCTGGGGGGTCCTATCCTGCCCTCGTCTCTCATCGTTGCTCCTGTCGTTTGGGATGTGGACGAAGACATCCACCTGGCGGCTCAGGAGGACCCGGCCACTCCAGGGCGCGTGTACAGTATATACAATAAAGACATTTCAAATGTCATATTATGTACAGTGAGGGGAAAAAAGTATTTGATCCACTGCTGATTTTGTACTTTTGCCCACTGACAAAGAAATGATCTGTCTATAATTTTAATGGTAGGTTTATTTGAACAGTGAGAGACAAAATAACAACAACAAAAATCCAGAAAAAAAACGCATTTCAAAATTTTTATAAATTGATTTGCATTTTAATGAGGGAAATAAGTATTTGACCTCCTCTCAATCAAAAAGATTTCTGGCTCCCAGGTGTCTTTTATACAGGTAACGAGCTGAGATTAGGAGCACACTCTTAAAGGGAGTGCTCCTAATCTCAGTTTGTTAACTGTATAAAAAACACCTGTCCACAGAAGCAATCAATCATTCAGATTCCAAACTCTCCACCATGGCCAATACCAAAGAGCTCTCCAAGGATGTCAGGGACAAGATTGTAGACCTACACAAGGCTGGAATGGGCTACAAGACCATCGCCAAACAGTTGGTGTGATTATTCGCAAATGGATGAAACACAAAAGAACTGTCAATCTCCCTCGGCCTGGGGCTCCATGCAAGATCTCACCTCATGGAGTTGAGAACGGTGAGGAATCAGCTCAGAACTACACGGGAGGATCTTGTCAATGATCTCAAGGCAGCTGAGACCATAGTCTCACAGTGCAATGATCATGAGAACGGTGAGGACGTACAGTGGGGGAAAAATGTATTTAGTCAGCCACCCATTGTGCAAGTTCTCCCACTTAAAAAGATGAGAGAGGCCTGTAATTTTCATCATAGGTACACGTCAACTATGACAGACAAAATGAGAAAAAATAATCCAGAAAATCACATTGTAGGATTTTTAATGAATTTTTTTGCAAATTATGGTGGAACATAAGTATTTGGTCAATAACAAAAGTTTATCAATACTTTGTTATATACCCTTTGTTGGCAATGACACAGGTCAAACGTTTTTTGTAAGTCTTCACAAGGTTTGAATAGTCATCACCGTAGGCAGCTGTTCTGTTGGTGTGGGCTTGCACTTGTTTGCTGTAAGGCAACAAAATAGGAAAAATGCCAAAGGAGAGAGAGAAATATATAATATATTCGCTACTATTACTGCTCCTCTTTAATTATAATTATTATATATATATTATTTTTTTTACTTATCTATTTTTTACTCAACACTTATTTTTCTTAAAACTGCATTGTTGGGCTTGTAAGTAAGCATTTCACTGTAAGGTCTACACAACCAAATCATGAGAAAACAAAAAGATGATTACTTGACACATTGGAATGAATTTACAAAAAAAACAGAGCAAACTAGAATGCTATTTGGCCCTAAACAGAGAGTACACTGTGGCAGAATACCTGACAACTGTGACTGACCCAAAATTAAGGAAATCTTTGACTATGTACTGACTCAGTGAATATAGCCTTGCTATTGAGAAAGGCCGCCGTAGGCAGACCTGGCTCTCAAGAGAAGGCAAGAGAAGACAGGCTTTGTTATGGAATGTTTGGGAATCACTTATTTTTAGGTGGTTGTGGAATTTAACGGCTCTTTTCTGGATTTTGATAATTAGCGGGTATCGGTCTAATTCTGCTCTGCATGCATTATTTGGTGTTTTATATTGTACACAGAGGATATTTTTACAGAATTCTGCATACAGAGTCTCAATTTGGTGTTTGTCCCATTTAGTTCATTCTTGGTTGGTGAGCGGACTCCAGACCTCACAACCATAAACTCTCTCAATGTAGCTCAGTTGGTAGAGCATGGTTTGCAACGCCAGGGTTGTAGGTTCGATTCCCACGGGGGCCAGTATGAAAAAAATAATGTATGCACTCACTAACTGTAAGTTGCTCTGGATAAGAGCGTCTGCTAAATGACTAAAATGTTTTTAAAAATCTATAACTGATTGAAGTATTTTTAGCCAGATCCTAATTGGTATGTTGAATTTGATGTTCCTTTTGATGGCATAGAAGGCCCTGCTTGCCTTGTCTCTCAGATCATTCACAGCTTTGTGGAAGTTACCTGGTACGCTGATGTTTAGGCCGAGGTATGTATCGTTTTTTGTGTGCTCTAGGGCAACTGTGTCTAGATGGAATTTGTATTTGTGGTCCTGGCAACTGGACCTTTTTTGGAATACCATTATTTTTGTCTTACTGAGATTTACCGTCAGGGCCCAGGTCTGACAGAATCTGTGCAGAAGATCTAGGTGCTGCTGTAGGCCCTCCTTGGTTGGGGACAGAAGCACCAGATCATCAGCAAACAGAAGACATTTGACTTCAGATTCTAGTAGGGTGAGGCCGGGTGCTGCAGACTGTTCTAGTGCCCTCGCCAATTCGTTGATATATATGTTGAAGAGGGTGGGGCTTAAACTGCATCCCTGTCTCACTCCACGGCCCTGTGGAAAGAAATGTGTGTGTTTTTTTGCCAATTGTTTGTGTTGTTTGTGTACATGGTACTTGGATTTTATAATGTCGTATGTTTTTCCTCCAAAACCACTTTCCATCAATTTGTATAGCAGACCCTCATGCCAAATTGATTCAAAAGCTTTTTTGAAATCAATAAAGCATGAGAAGACTTTGCCTTTGTTTTGTTTGTTTGTCAATTAGGGTGTTCAGGGTGAATACGTGGTCTGTTTTACGGTAATTTGGTAAAAAGCCAATTTGACATTTGCTCAGGACATTGTTTTCACTGAGGAAATGTACGAGTCTGCTGTTAATGATAATGCAGAGGATTTTCCCAAGGTTGCTGTTGACGCATATCCCACGGTAGTTATTGGGTCAAATTTGTCTCCACTTTTGTGGATTGGGGTGATCAGTCCTTGGTTCCAAACATTGGGGAAGATGCCAGAGATGAGGATGATGTTAAAGAGTTTAAATATAGCCAATTGGAATTTGTGGTCTGTATATTTTATCATGTCATTGAGGATACCGTCAACACAACATGCCTTTTTGGGTTGGAGGGTTTGTATTTTGTCCTGTAGTTCATTCAATGTAATTGGAGAATCCAGTGGGTTCTGGTAGTCTTTAATAGTTGATTCTAAGATATGTATTTGATCATGTATATATTTTTGCTGTTTGTTCTTTGTTATAGGGCCAAAAAGATTGGAGAAGTGGTTTACCCATACATCTCCGTTTTGGATAGATAGCTCTTCGTGCTGCTGTTTGTTTAGTGTTTTCCAATTTTCCCAGAAGTGGTTAGAGTCAATGGATTCTTCAATTACATTGAGCTGATTTCTGACGTGCTGTTCCTTATTTTTCCATAGTGTATTTCTGTATTGTTTTAGTGAGTCACCATAGTGAAGGCGTAGGCTCAGGTTTTCTGGGTCTCTATGTTTTTGGTTGGATAGGTTTCTCAATTTCTTTCTTAGGTTTTTGCATTCTTCATCTAACCATTTGTCATTGTTGTTAATTTTCTTTGGTTTTCTGATTGATATTTTTTTATTTGATAGGGAAGCTTAGAGGTCAAATATACTGTTTAGGTTTTCTACTGCCAAGTTTACACCTTCACTATTACATTGAAAGGTTCTGTCCAGGAAGTTGTCTAAAAGGGATTGAATTTGTTGTTGCCTAATATTTTTTTGGTATGTTTGCACACTACTTTCCTTCCATCTATTGCATATCTTAATATTATTCAGTTCCTTTGGCTATGATGCCTCATGATTGAGTATTGCTCTGTTCAAGTAGAGTGTGATTTTGCTGTGGTCTGATAGGGGTGTCAGACTCTGGGTTTCTGGGTTGAGGTCAGTGATAAAGTAGTCTACAGTACTACTGCCTAGAGATGAGCTATAGGCGTACCTACCATAAGAGTCCCCTCGAAGCCTACCATTGACTATGTACATACCCAGCGTGCGACAGAGCTGCAGGAGTTGTGACCCGTTTTTGTTAGTTATGTTGTCGTAGTTGTGTCTAAGGGGGCATATGGGGGAGGGAATGCTGTCACCTCCAGGTAGGTGTTTGTCCCCCTGTGTGCTGAGGGTGTCAGGGGGGGTGTCTCGCTGGTCTGGGCGGGGTGTCTGTTGCTCCTGTGTGAGGTTTTGGGGCTGCGGTTGAGGGCGATGTCCTTTAGGGTCCTGGCGAAGGTGGGCACTGCTGCCTTGTATAGGTGGACCTGGTCGTAAATGCTGTTCAAGTCCAGGGTGGAGTGCTGGGCCAGGTAGACATTTGGTTTTGAGGCACAGTCACGGGAAATACTTGCGTTTACCCGCTGTATTGTAGCAGGGTGGAAGTATTTTCATGGTAGCAGCGTTGAGATAACCACTTGTGCGTTGGGGAAAGTAGAATAAGTATTTTCAATCACTCTCTTGAGTGCTGTGGCCACCCTTTCCTGCTGTGTTCTCAGGTCGTTTGTATCTGTGTGTGTTATTATGTGGCTGGGTGACCCTAGTTGGTCCTCAGACAGAAGGTCTGGGTGTTTGGACACCAGAGTTTAGACACTCTGTCACCCGTCATCATTCTCACCTTCTCCTCCAGCACTCTCATCTTTTCCTCCAGCACTCTCATCTTTTCCTCCAGCACTCTCACCTTCTCTTCCAGCACTCTCACCTTCTCCTCCAGCACTCTCACCTTCTCCTCCAGCACTCTCACCTTCTCCTCCAGCACTCTGATCCTCTCCTCTAGTGCTCTGTTCTTCTCCTTCTCCTGCTCCTGCTCTTTCTCCTGTTGATGTTTTCTCACCACAGTCCAGAGTGCAGACATGTCTCTCTCCACCTCCAGCTCTCTGGGTCTGGTTGAGGGGGTGTTTTTGTGCTGGACTGTTGTCTGGGTCTGTTCTGACTGGAGTGTGTTCACCTGCTGTTCCAGCTCCACCTGCCTTACCTCCAGCTGGGTGAATTTATCCTTCATTTCAATGAGGGAGTAGTGCTCTATGCTGGGAGGTTGACTTTCCGCTTGGGGTTGCTCGTCTGTGGGGTTATATAATGAAGAGGTCTGGTCTGACCCGCTCGGGGTGGGGGTATCTTTCTCAAGGGAGAGCTTCTCCTGCTGAGCTATTTCTTTGATTAGGTGAAAGTCCAGCTGAAACATTTGGGGTTGCCCTGTACCCATGTTTCCACCCATCGCTAACACCCCCACTCTTAACAGAGGGGTAGTGTGTTAATATAGCACTGCGCCATAAGAGGATGGTCTCTCTCTACCTCTCTCTCTCTCTCTCTCCTCTCTCTCTCTACCTCTCTCTCTCTCTCTACCTCTACCTCTCTACCTCTCTCTCTACCTCTCTCTCACCTCTCTCTCTCTACCTCTCTCTCTCTCTACCTCTCCCTCTCTCACCTCTCTCTCTCTCTTTCTACCCTCTCTCTCTACCCTCTCTCTCTCTCTCTACCTCTCTCTCTCTCTACCTCTCTCTCTCTCTCTCTCTCTCTCTCTCTCTACCTTCTCTCTACTCTCTCTCTACCTCTCTCTCTCTCTCTCTACCTCTCTCTCTCCCTCTCTCTCTCTCCCTCTACCTCTCTCCCTCTCTCTCTACCTCTCTCTCTCTCTACCTCTCTCTCTACCTCTCTCTCTACTCTCTCTCTCTACCTCTCTCTACCTCTCTCTCTACCTCTCTCTCTCTCTCTCTCTCTCTCCCTCTCTCCACCTCTCTCTCTACCTCTCTCTCCCTCTCTCCTCTCTCTCTCTCTCTACTCTCTCTCTCTCTCTCTCTCTCTCTCTCCCTCTCTCTCTCTCTCTCTACCTCTCTCTCTACCTCTCTCTACCTCTCCTCACCTCTCTCTCTCTCCGCTCTCTCTACCTCTTTCTCTACCTCTCTCTCTCTCTCTCTCTACCTCTCTCTCTCTCTCTACCTCTCTCTCTCTCTCTCTACCTCTCTCTCTACCTCTCTCTCTACCTCTCTCTCTCTCTCTCTCTCTCTCTCTCACCTCTCTACCTCTCTCTCCCGCTCTCTCTCTCTCTACCTCTCTCTCTCTCTCTCTCTCTCTCTACCTCTCTCTCTCTCCCTCTCTCTCTCTCTCTCTCTCTCTCTACCTCTCTCTCTACCTCTCTCTCTCTCTACCTCTCTCTCTCCCGCTCTCTCTACCACTCTCTCTCTCTTTCTACCTCTCTCTCTCTCTCTCTCTCTCGCTCTCTCTCGCCCCCCGCTCTCTCTACCTCTCTACCTCTCTCTCTATCTCTGTTAATTTAGTCTCCTTTCTGTAGGCAGTGTGTGTTTCACTCACAATAAGCAAAGCACGAGAGGTAGCCGATCTTCCTATTTCCTAATGTAAATAGAAATCTGTTGGTTAGGAGATGATATCCCTCCCTCACACACACACACACACACTCACCCCCTTCTCACCCCTCTTCTTCCCTCCCCTCCTCTCCTTTCCTTTCCTCACCCCTCCTGTCTTGTCCTCTCCTCTCCTCACCCCCCTCTCCTGTCCTCGCCTCTCCTCACCCCCCCTCTCCTCTCCTCTCCTCTCCTCACCCCTCCTCTCCTCTCCTCTCCTCTCCTCTCCTCACCCCTCCTCTCCTCACCCCTCCTCTCCTCTCCTCACCCCTCCTCTCCTCTCCCCCTCACCCCCTCCTCTCCCCCTCACCTCTCCTCCCCTCACCTCTCCTCACCTCTCCTCACCTCTTCTCTTCTCTTCTCACCCCTCCTCACCCCCTCCTCACCCCTCCTCACCTCTCCTCTCCTCTCCTCACCCCTCCTCACCCCTCCTCCCCTCTTCTCTTCTCTTCTCTTCTCTTCTCTTCTCTTCTCTTCTCTTCTCTTCTCTTCTCTTCTACCATCATTTGTATTCTGGAGAAAACAAGTTTATTTCTATTTCCTGCATGTGAGACTCATTATCCGTTACGTTGCTATGAATGTTATTCCCCCTAACCTCCCCACCAATAAATCATTCAATTCCCCCTCTTCCACCCCCCCTCTCTCTCTCTCTCTCTGTGTGTGTGTTGGAGAGCGTAAGATAATTTACCCCTTACAGCACAGAAAGGGAGAGAGAGAAGGATGTTTTAACAACAGCAAAATTAATGCAGAGCTATTTTCTTTCTGTCTATCACTATGAGTTTGCTGGGGAATACACACATCTGTTATGACAAGACAACACTGGAGTTTCTGGTATTGTCATGTGTGATGTTGATGAAAGTAAATAGGGTTGTGTCACACACTATCTAATACACAGACAAGGGCCCAATTCAGTCATAACAGGCCGGCGTAGGGCCCAATTCAGTCATAACAGGCTGGCGTAGGGCCCAATTCAGTCATAATAGCCCAGCGTAGGGCCCAATTCAGTCATAACAGACAAGGCGTAGGGCCCAATTCAGTCATAACAGGCCGGCGTAGGGCCCAATTCAGTCATAATAGCCCAGCGTAGGGCCCAATTCAGTCATAACAGGCCGGCGTAGGGCCCAATTCAGTCATAATAGCCCAGCGTAAGGCCCAATTCAGTCATAATAGCCCAGCGTAGGGCCCAATTCAGTCATAATAGCCCAGCGTAGGGCCCAATTCAGTCATAACAGGCCGGCGTAGGGCCCAATTCAGTCATAACAGGCCGGCGTAGGGCCCAATTCAGTCATAACAGGCCGGCGTAGGGCCCAATTATTTTAATAATGTTTACATATCTTGCATTACTCATCTCATATGTACAGTTGAAGTTGGTAGTTTACATACACTTAAGTTGGAGTCATTAAAACTCATTTTTCAACCACTCCACAAATGTCTTGTTAACAAACTATAGTTTTGGCAAGTTGGTTAGGACATCTACTTTGTGCATGACACAAGTAATTATTCCAACAATTGTTTACAGACAGATTATTTCACTTATAATTCACTGTATCACAATTCCAGTGGGTCAGAAGTTGACTGTGCCTTTAAACAGCTTGGAAAATTCCAGAAAATGATGTCATGGCTTTAGAAGCTTATGACAGGCTAATTTACATCATTTGAGTCAATTGGAGGTGTACCTGTGGATGTATTTCAAGGCCTACTTTCAAACTCAGTGCAAATCAATCCCAGAACAACAGCAAAGGACCTTGTGAAGATCCTGGAGGAAACAGGTACAAAAGTATCTATATCAACAGTAAAACCAAAACCGCCATAAAAAAGCCAGACTACGGTTTGCAACTGCACATGGGGACAAAGATCTTACTTTTTTGAGAAATGTCCTCTGGTCTGATGAAACAAAAATAGAACTGTTTGGCCATAATGACCATTATTATGTTTGGAGGAAAAAGGGGGTACCTTGCAAGCCGAAGAACACCATCCCAACCGTGAAGCACGGGGGTGGCAGCATCATGCTGTGGGGGTGCTTTGCTGAAGGAGGGACTGGTGCACTTCACAAAATAGATGGCATTTTGAGGAAGGAAAATCATATGGTTATATTGAAGCAACATCTCAAGACATCAGTCAGGAAGTTAAAGCTTGGTCGCAAATGGGTCTTCCAAATGGACAATGACCCCAAGCATACTTCCAAAGTTGTGGCAAAATGGCTTAAGGACAACAAAGTCAAGGTATTGGAGTGGCCATCACAAAGCCATGACCTCAATCCTATAGAACATTTGTGGGCAGAACTGAAAAAGCGTGTGCGAGCAAGGAGGACTACAAACCTGACTCAGTTACACCAGCTCTGTCAGGAGGAATGGGCCAAAATTCACCCAACTTATTGTGGGAAGCTTGTGGAAGGCTACCCGAAACATTTGACCCAAGTTAAACAATTTAAAGGCAATGCTACCAAATACTAATTGAGTGTATGTAAACTTCTGACCCACTGGGAATGTGATGAAAGAAATAAAAGCTGAAATAAATCATTCTCTCTACTATTATTCTGACATTTCACATTCTTAAAATAAAGTGGTGATCCTAACTGACCTAAAACAGGGAATTTTTACTAGGATTAAAATGTCAGGAATTGTGAAAAACTGAGTTTAAATGTATTTGGCTTAGGTGAATGTAAACTTCCGGCTTCAACTGTATATCCACTTTATACAGTTAGACTAGACTGTATGAGGATAATGACATGTGATATCCTATATCCACTTTATACAGTTAGACTAGACTGTATGAGGATTATGACATGCGATATCACAAAAAGGACCTCAACTTTCTACTTACCATCTTCATGATCATAAATTAAAGGGAACTCAAATATGGCGGCAACGGTGAATTTGACACCAGACTAATACCAGTTAATACCAGGAGAGGGCGTAATACCAGCTAATACCAGGGGAGGGCATAATACCAGCTAATACCAGGGGAGGGCGTAATACCAGCTAATACCAGGGGAGGGCGTAATACCAGGGGAGGGCGTAATACATTTACATTTACATTTTAGTCATTTAGCAGACGCTCTTATCCAGAGCGACTTACAGTTAGTGTGTGCATACATGATTTTATTTTTTATTTTTATATATTTTTTTTATTTTTTTTTCATACAATTTTTCATACCCCGGTGGGAATCGAACCCACAACCCTGGCGTTGCAAACGCCATGCTCTACCAACTGAGCTACATCCCTGCCGGCCATTCCCTCCCCTACCCTGGACGACGCTGGGCCAATTGTGCGCCGCCCCATGGGTCTCCCGGTCACGGCCGGCTACGACATACCAGCTAATACCAGGGGAGGGCGTAATACCAGCTAATACCAGGGGAGGGCGTAATACCAGCTAATACCAGGGGAGGGCATAACAACAATGCATAAGAGCCTTGAATAGAGACAGAACATCTTGGAACTCATCCCCTTCAGATTGAGAATATAATATTTTGACGAACTTCATACAAATACATGCGGGTGAAAACTCCTCCTGCTACATTCTCCCCTCTTGAATTCTGCAAAAATATCAAAATATATTCAATACACATGAAGAAAAAACATCACTCAAAACAGTGTTGGTGCAAAAGTAATATATAATAATGTATGCACTAACTGTAAGTCGCTCTGGATAAGAGCGTCTGCTAAAATGTAAATGATGACATTAAATGTGTCTGTCTACACATCTCATATTCAATTCATACACATTTTATCTCTGTTCCTTAGGACCTGACTCAATTAGCGTTGCTTAAGCTGAATAGTGAACTTATGTTCTAAGGTTATTTTGTCTTCTCGTGCAAAAGCTTCTGATTTCTCATCGTGTAAATAAGCCTATTCACAGGTTTAATGAGAAGGCCTGCTCTGGACCTGACAGTGTTTGCGTTGTCATGGAAGTGACAGGATTCAGCTACATGTGAGGATCTGGATTCAGTGTAATCTAGGCTTTGTGTGTTGCCCATCCTGGTGTAACAGTGTTGCTTCCGTCCCTACCTGGGCTTGAACCAGGGACCCTCTGCACACATCGACAACCGTCACCCTCGAAGCACCGTTACCCGTCGCTCCACAAAAGCCGCGGCTCTTGCAGAGCAAAGGGAAACAACTACTTCAATGTCTCAGAGCGAGTGACGTCACCGATTGAAATGCTACTAGCGCGCACCGCTAACTAGCTAGCCATTTCACACCGGTTACACATGCTATGTTCAGAGTCCGTTCCACTATAAGCAACACTGGTGACTTCTGTAGGACAAGCCACGCCCTCTTCAGGATTGTCGTCATCTTCAGTCACTCCACGTCCATCCTGTTCGTGATCAAGATTTCTACCATGGGACCAAGGTGGGTGGTTTTGGCTGTCTTCTGGAGGTCAAGATTTCTACCATGGGACCAAGGTGGGTGGTTTTGCTGTCTTCTGGAGGTCAAGATTTCTACCATGGGACCAAGGTGGGTGGTTTTGCTGTCTTCTGGAGGTCAAGATTTCTACCATGGGACCAAGGTGGGTGGTTTTGCTGTCTTCTGGAGGTCGTGTCTACACTTGACACTTAACGCGACTTCTGCGATCAGAATACGAAGATCGCATTGATAAAACGGGTCTAGACGCACAAAAGTCGCTTTGTGTTCAGATCTGTCTGACCACTTCAGGAGGTGGTCAGGGCGTGCATTCTGTGCAGATTTCTCCTCAGTCTGGACGCAGTCAGGCTACCGAAAGCGCAAACAGGCGTCATCAGCACTCCTCCCACTAGTTTCCAGTAAACTTGTGTTTTGGGACCGAGAGGCACCTTTTCATTATTAACGTTGGAGGAAATACGTTCTGAGCGTGTGAGGAACGTGTTTGCTGGCCTCATAAATGCTAGCCAGCTAGCTAATGTTTAGGAAAATGATTTTTTGTTTCGCTAGAGTTATGCATTTGCAATCCCTTTAGCCGTTGCTTGCTAGCTTGCTACAGAGGTTCGCTGGCTAGTTAGCTCCAGTAGTTAGCTACTCTAATCAGTTGTTGTTAGCCGTTGCTTGCTAGCTTGCTACAGAGGTTCGCTGGCTAGTTAGCTCCAGTAGTTAGCTACTCTAATCAGTTGTTGTTAGCCGTTGCTTGCTAGCTTGCTACAGAGGTTCGCTGGCTAGTTAGCTCCAGTAGTTAGCTACTCTAATCAGTTGTTGTTAGCCGTTGCTTGCTAGCTTGCTACAGAGGTTCGCTGGCTAGTTAGCTCCAGTAGTTAGCTACTCTAATCAGTTGTTGTTAGCCGTTGCTTGCTAGCTTGCTACAGAGGTTCGCTGGCTAGTTAGCTCCAGTAGTTAGCTACTCTAATCAGTTGTTGTTAGCCGTTGCTTGCTAGCTTGCTACAGAGGTTCGCTGGCTAGTTAGCTACAGTAGTTAGCTACTCTAATCAGTTGTTGTTGTGCTATTATCATATGTTGGCCTATTCCACCGTTTGTAGAATGCATTCTGGCATTTGAATATAGCGCAAAGGGGAATATAGTGGAAAAGGGAATCTGGACACACTGTGGACACGGTAGACATTTAAATGTAGGTGTGGACGCATGACGTGTTCGTAATTCCATGATCAGAACTCTGTGATCAGAATACTAAAGCTGCATGAACTGTCAAGTCTTGACATGACCAGAAGACTTCCCTCAGTAACTGGAATTTGAGAAACCCAGTGTTGTGTTCGGCTGGTTCTGTTCACTAGTCTCTCATAGGTCAGAGGCTGCTCACTGGAGAAATGATCTCTGTCATCTTCACTTCCACGCAAGATTGGCAGAATGTTTCACACACAGCAGCAGGTTGTGATGAACTACTTTGGAATGGTCCGTGATAGGGTCGTTGATCTGGAAGGTGTGGGTCTTGGGATTGCTTTCCACCACAGTGTAGACAACGTCCTCCCATCTGTCTGCCAACTTCCTCCGTCCTCTCACTCTCTGTCACCTGGATCGATGAATTTCACTCTCCTATTGTACATCTTCAACAAAGGCCATGGCATCCTGGAGATCTTTCTTCAGGCCCGCCACATACTTCAGGTACTAGACATTGCCATCTTCTCGCAGAGCGGACTTGAACAGTACGTCAACAGGCAGACGAGGGACTCTTACCAAACATCAGTTAGAATGGGGGGGAAGTCAGTGGTCTCATGGGCTGTTATACGTGAAAGTCAAGGTGTGCAGCATCTGACGCCATGCCTGCTTCGTTTGTGGCAGGAGTGCTCTGATCATGTTCCCCAGAGTACGATTGAAGCGCTTAGCGGTGCCTTTTTTCCATAGGGTGGTATGGGGTGGTACAAGACCTCTTCATGCCCGAGATGTTGAGCACGGCGGCTATCAACTCACTTTCAAAGTTGGCATCTTGATCATAATGGATTCTCTCAGGGAGCAGAAATACTTGTCCCACAACTTCCTGGCTACCTGCTTTGCGGTCTGGACATTGGAAGGCGTGAGTGGGCTTGGTAAAGTGATCTGTAACCACCAAAACATCCACAGGTCTGTTCTTGGAGTCTTCAGCTGTCCAGAAGTCTATACAGACCAAGCGATACTGACGCAACACCGGTGTCTTGATACTCTCGGCCCTCTGGCTCTGGTTTTTTACTCATGACGCATCTGGCCTTGGTGACCTGCATCCACGCTGGTCTTCCTCTTGCAGTGATTGGTGTACTATGTACTGGTGTTTCTTTTTCCTAGTGACTGGGTCCTTACTCTGTATAGGATTCCATCCTTCAGCACTAGCTTATCCCACTGTTTCAAGAGCTTCAGCAGCTCATTGCGTCTCTCCCGTCTGGATGGTCAGCGGCGGCGTTCCACATAGGAGATCACACGGCTAACTCTGTGTCGTCTCGCTGATTGGCTCCGAGGTCACTTTTCGGGATAGACGGCAACGCATCCTGGCATATGTCATTGACACTTTGGGACATGGCTTGCCAAGGCTATAGCTCGGACTCTGGCAGCGGCGTCCCAGTTGGGACGGCAGAGACTTCATCGCTGGACACTGAAGGTGCAGCTGTGAAGGCTCTCTCTCCCTGAGTGCACTGGTGAACACATTTTACATTTAAGTCATTTAGCAGACGCTCTTATCCAGAGCGACTTACAGGAGCAAGTAGGGTTAAGTGCCTTGCTCAAGGGCACATCGACAGGTTTTTCACCTAGTCGGCTCGGGGATTAGAACCAGCGACCTTTCGGTTACTGGCACAACGCTCTTAACCACTAAGCCATCTGCCGCCCCAACACCTAAACACATCCTGGACTTCACCACCTAACAGCTTCTGACTCACGGAGCAGATTCTCGTATGGCTCACTGAGTAGGCGCCCTCCAATGCCTGCGAAAGGCTCTCTGCTGAGTGCGTCAGCCACAACATTCTTTGACCCAGGGACGTATTTGAGATCGAAGTCCTAAGCAGCCAGCTTAACCAACCCAGCGCTGTTCACAGACATCCAGCTTCGGCTTGGTCAGAATGTGAGTAAGGGGATTGTTATCGGTCCATGCCGTGAAGGAATGCCCCTTTAGAGCTAGGAATTCGAGACAGCGTGCAGGACAGTTTGCTCTGGGCTCTGTTCAATGACTTGCTGACTAACGCTATAGGGCTCTGTCTTCACCTGGAGCTACTGGCCCTGCCCTGCACCCAAGCCATCAGTGGATAGGACAAAGGGTCTTGAGAAGTCATTGTGGGCCTGGACAACATTAGCCAACATAGAGCGTCCTTGAGGCTCCGCAGAGCCCTATCACAGTCAGGGTTCCAGTCTACTTCCTGTATGAGCTTCCGCGCCTCTTCCCATTCGCTCTTTTCTTCTTCTTGTTCCCTTTTGGCCCAGTTGTCGGCTGGAAGAGAGGCCTAGCAGTAGTGGAACAGTTTGGGATGAAGAGTTGACACCACATCACTAACCCCAGGAACGACAGTATCTTCTTGGGGTTCGGAGACTGGCCATCAGGAAACATTAGGTCTGCTTTCTTTACATTAGTAATGGCCACAACCTTAGCAGGAACCGTGGACACACCACTGCTGTCAATAACATGGCCAAGGAAGTGGACAGAACGTCGACGGATGTGACACTTCTTAGGAGTACGTTTGAGCGGTGAATGTAGCACATGGGGATGTATGAAATGTACTCCTTTTGAGGTGGCGCGATTGGCTAAGACGCCTGAGGAGGGCGGTCACGTGTGTTTGTGAGGCAGAGGTCCCAAGTTCACGCCAGGTATGGGCCGAATCAGGAGGAAGTGGTACTCGCTAAGCAAGCAGCGTGACGTCCTTTACACACACATACACACAAAAACACTGACTCGGATCTACAGTTGCGCTCAGCTCAACCCTGGGGTCACTGTTATGTGTTGTGTGTGTGTGTGTCAGATTATACGTTGAGGGAAAAAAGTATTTGATCCCCTGCTGATTTGGTACGTTTATCTGGTTTGGTACGTCAGTCTAGACGTCAGTCTATAATTTTAATGGTAGGTTTATTTTAACAGTGAGAGACGGAATAACAACAACAAAAATCCAGAAAAACGGATGTCAAAAATGTTATAAATTGATTTGCATTTTAATGAGGGATATAAGTATTTGACCCCTCTGCAAAACATGACTTAGTACTTGGTGGCAAAACCCTTGTTGGCAATCACAGAGGTCAGACGTTTCTTGTAGTTGGCCAACAGGTTTGCACACATCTCAGGAGGGATTTTGTCCCACTCCTCTTTGCAGATCTTCTCCAAGTCATTAAGGTTTCGAGGCTGATGTTTGGCAACTCGAACCTTCAGCTCCCTCCACAGATTTTCTATGGGATTAAGGTCTGGAGACTGGCTAGGCCACTCCAGGACCTTAATGTGCCTCTTCTTAAGCCACTCCTATGTTGCCTTGGCCGTGTGTTTTGGGTCATTGTAATGCTGGAATACCCATCCACGACCCATTTTCAATGCCCTGGCTGAGGGAAGGAGGTTCTCACCCAAACGTACAAAATCAGCAGGGGATCAAATACTTTTTCCCCTCACTGTACCTGTCAGAGCTAAGCCTGCATGTATAAAACATACACCATCGGGACCTTGACCAGTAAAAAGGCAGCGTCATATAATAGATTTACCACCATGGAGAGAGAGAGAGAGAGAGAGAGAGAGCGAGAGAGAGGGGGAGCGAGAGAGGGGGAGCGAGAGAGGGGAAGAGAGAGAGAGGCAGAGGGGGAGAGAGAGGCAGAGGGGGAGAGAGAGGGGGAGAGAGAGGGGGAGAGAGAGGGAGGCAGAGAGAGACAGAGAGAGAGAGAGAGAGAGGGGGAGAGAGAGAGAGAGAGAGGGGGAGCGAGAGAGGGGGAGCGAGAGAGGGGGAGAGAGAGGGGGAGAGAGAGAGAGAGAGGCAGAGGGGGAGAGAGAGGCAGAGGGGGAGAGAGAGGGGGAGAGAGAGGGGGAGAGAGAGGGGGAGAGAGAGGGAGGCAGAGAGAGACAGAGAGAGAGAGAGAGAGAGGGGGGAGAGAGATGAGAGAGAGAGGGGGAGAGAGAGAGAGAGAGAGAGAGAGAGGGAGAGAGAGAGAGAGAGAGGGGAGAGAGAGAGAGAGAGAGAGAGAGAGAGCTGACCACCCCACCTGGAACCACAAAACCTTTCTGTTCTCTCTCTTCACCTGTCTTTCTCCACCTCTCTCTTTCCTCTCTCTCTCTCTCTCTCTGCTCTCTCCCTCCATCCATCCTCCCTTTTTCTATAGCCCTGGATAAGGGTCGATGTCACACACCATCAAATATCAAGTGTGTGTGTGTGTTTTTCCGTATTCTTGGGAAACACACACACACACCTACACACACTACACACACACTACACACAGCCAGAATCCATAATAGTATTTCAATGTGTTGTTTCACAGATGGACAGGCAGCCTAGGGCAATATACTCGGGGAGGAACTGATGACAGGTCCGGAGGTTCTGGAATGAACTGGGGCACAGACAAGGCAGGGGGAAGGGCAGAATGTAAACAATTAGAGTGACAAAATGAACTCCAAGTGGTTGCTTTTCCATTCAATATGTGGGTTGTGTAGCTTTAACCATGGATGGCCAAGAATCAGGGGAGAGTAAGGACAGACGATTATGTGGAAACTGATCTTTCCCTGGTGATTTCCAGAGAGACGCATGATGACAGGGACGGTTCTCTCACAGACACGGGTGAGAAGCTGTCCATTGAGAGCGTTGACATCGAGGGGTGAATCGAGTGGGACAGTGTCCATGCCCAACTGGGTAACGACACCTTGGTCCAGGAAGCTCTCGTCGGCGCCCGAATAGATGAGAGCAGACAGAGGAAAAGCCTGGCTTCGACGCTCACGGAGACGGTTGTCAATGCGGATAGCGAGAGAGATGAGTTCATCAAGTCCATCAGGCTCATCCCTGGACACCAACTCGTCCTTGAGGGTCTCAGTGAGCGCGTTCCGGAATGCTCCCTGAAGGGTCTCCTCATTCCAGCCGCTCTCAGCGGCGAGGGTGCGGAACTCACATGCCATCTCAGCAACACTATGGGGGCCTTGACGGAGGGACAGGAGTCGTTTAGCGGCATCCTCACCGCAGGCTAGGTGGTCGAAGACATTCTTCATCTCATCCGTGAATCTGGAGTAGGAGAAGCAGATGGGGGACTGCCAATCAGAAAGGAAATCTTGGCCTATTCGCTAGCAGAAGAGTAGGGCTGTTGCTCAAATAATAGTGAACATTGTACCAAAAAGGCTCTGCAAGCTCCGAGGTTGCCATCGTAACGCTCGGGAGTCGGAACAAACGGCTCCCGGAGCGAAGGAGAAGGACTTGGAACTGGTTGTGAGCTCTGGTCGGAGGGTCTGTCCTGTAGGTCAGACAGGCTCTGTGAAAACTCCTTGATGTGCTCCAGAAGGGTCTTCAGGGCTTGGTCATGTTGCTCGAGCAGGGCGCCTTGGCCGACGAGGGTTTGGTGGAGAGTAGCAGAGTCTGCTGGGTTCATCTCTTAGGCCAGATCGTACTGTTACGCGGAGTGGAACAGGGGAACCCAAGAGCAGACTCAGACGAGGAGACTGGGATGAAGTAACCAAGGTATTTATTGAGACACAGGGGGAAGATGGAGTGCAGGTCAGGGGAAACTGCTGGAAACCAGGTGCGGAGGCTGAGGCTGGAGCGAGGGGGGGTTGAGACAGGGTGAGCAGGTCCGGAGGGGAAGCCAAGGGAGTAGTAGAGTGGGGAATCCAGGACAGAGTAGCAGGATGACGAGACGTGGGACTGGAGACAGGGACCAGAGTCGGAGCGGGCAGAACTGTAGCGGAGAGGAAAACAGGCACAACAGGATAACAGGATCTGAATAGTAACAAACGGCTAGAACCGGAGACTGACTGAGCAGAGATTACGATCTGGCCGTGCGGAAGTGGCAGGACTGAGTATTTGTAGAGGTCTTGATTATGGAACAGGTTGCAGCTGGTGGGGATCTGCTCTGACTCCAGCACACCTGTCTCCGCCCACACAATCACACACAGAGAGAGAGAGAGAGAGAGAGAGAGAGAGAGAGAGAGAGAGAGAGAGAGAGAGAGAGAGAGAGAGAGAGAGAGAGAGAGAGAGAGAGAGAGAGAGAGAGAGAGTGAGTACTGGGGGAGTGGTGGCAGGTCAAGGAGACAGGATGAGCAGTAGAGGGCGTTGCAGGAGCAGATGTGCCAGTAGTATAATATATTACCTCTCTGTCTGGCTTCCTCCTCCCTCTAACAACAACAACAACAACAACAACAACAACAACAATCACACCTCTGTCTGTCTAGTGTTCTCCATTCCGCCAACAACACCACCATGCCACGGTAGATGCCGCTACACTCTTTACGCAAACAGAGCGATGGAGCGTCGCATATGGCCCGTTCCAGAGACGTTGCCAGACAAAAGCATATAGAACGAAGGGCTCCTCGCTGTGTTTGTGTAGTTTCCCTGAAGTGTGTAGGGCCCTAAACAAATTCCTATCACCACGCGCTGCTCTGCGCCCAAGCTATTGGAGGCTGGCTTGATTGACGTGGGGATTGGCCTTTTCTGATTGTCGGAGCGGGGATGGTAAAGGGCCCCTAGACCAATGGGCTGCGCTTAGGGCAGACGTTGCGGCTGAAGGCGGAGCTCTCCGAGTTACTTTAAGACGCGAGGTACGGAAAACACACAGGTAACGCACACAGGGCTGCGGGAGGATAGAGGGGAGGAAGAGAGAGAGAACGCACGGAGAAATAGAAAAGAGAGGGAGCGGGAGGGAGTAGAGAAGACCGTGCAGCTCGCGGCACTGATGGAACGACAGGATATATAACCGTTCCCTGTGTCGCGCGCAGGTAACCGCTTCTATTACTCCGGTGTTTTTCCCCTGGTGCATAATGGGCTCTGAACGATCCTTTATTTTCCCACGGTGCGTCCAACCGGTCAGAGATACATCTGAAGCAATCTGTCGGCGCGCACTTCTCTTCTCCGTGGAAGACTGGAGATTGCACCTCCCTCCCTCTCTCTATCTTTCTTTTATTTTTATCTGCCTCTTTTCCTGGCTGCTCTCTCTCTCTTTCTTTTATTTTTATCTGCCTCTTTTCCTGGCTGCTCTCTCTCTCTCTTTCTTTTATTTTTATCTGCCTCTTTTCCTGGCTGCTCTCTCTCTCGCTTCCTCTATCCAGCGCTGCTATTTTCTCATTCAGTCCACCAGAGGAAATTATTAGCTAAAGGCATGTGATGAGAGCGACGGACTAAATAATTGATTGTGTTCTCGTCTTTCAAGCGAACTGGGCTCAATAACTGGAGAGTGTTGATCATTTACCTCACTACGTGGCTGTTGACTGTTAAGTTATTTTACTGGATGCTGCTGTGGTGTTTCTGTGTCGCTAATAGCCGACCAGAGGTGTGTACTGGAGCCTATTGTGTGTTGGGTTTTGTCTGTTCTTTCCCCACACTCACATCTCTGTCCCCTTCTCTCCCCTCTCTCTCCTCTTCTCTCTCCCTCTCCTTCCACTCTCCCCTCTCTCTCCCCCTTCTCCTCTCTCTCCCCACTCTCCCTCCTGTCTCCCCCACTCTCTCTCTCTCCCCTACTCTCTTTCCTCTCCTCCCCTCCCTACCCCAGACACCGTGTTCCATGCCTCTCCTCTGCCGGGGCCTCGTCATTGATGGGCAACCACTTGGACCGTATCACCCATCTCAGCTACAGCGAGCTGCCAACCGGCGATCCGTCCGGAGTGGAGAAAGAGGAACTCAGGGTCGGCGTAGCCTACTTCTTCTCCGACGAAGAGGAAGAGGTGGATGTTACTTATTTGTATATATTTTGTTTTGTCTGTCTTGTGTGTATTCCATCGAGGACCACGTTGGAAACAAGTGGCATCGCTTTAACCCTCAAGCTACCAACATATTTTAACACATTGATTACCTTACTGGGGTCAATTTTACCACGAGAAGAAACTATTGGGAAAAAAAGCTACAATCATAGTAAAATATCAATGTATGTCTTATCAAAACATCCTTAGACATATGATTCATGTTATCTGAAATGACCAAAACAGACTGTTATTTTAGCAAAATTACAGGTCATTTGCATATTTTGTCAAATGAAAATATGCATTTTTCCTTTTTATGCAGCTTTTTCTCAATGTACAAGCCACATTAGTACTAATAAGCTAATTGACCATCATTAGTATCATTAAGTTTTCAGAATTTTTCAGTAAATAATAATTTTGTCATTTTCATGTGGTAAAAACAACTCCAATTTAAAGGGGCATGTACACCAACATTTGAAATATACTTACTTTTACTGACAAAAAAAGGCTCAATTCACTTCAAAAAGGGATCCTGAGAGACATTGACCAAAAAATATGGCTTTGTTTTCTTTATTTACCCAACAGCCAGCATTTGCATCGCTGTTAGTGAAACAATAGAGGTGGTAGGGGCTATGGCGGCATTCTTCAAAAGCATGTCCACATCTTGTAAATCACTTCAAACCCAATTATATGTCACCCAAAATATCATAACAAGTTGCACATATATAATATTGGCGGATATCATAGGAATTCTGGTATTTATATCACATTTTCCTTGGAATAACTATTTTTCTGAGAATACACCCCAAAACAGCAGTATGTGTCCATTCAGAGAGTAGCTGCTTTCTGTACTACAGTTCTACTAATAATTCATACCACTGACAGCCTTTTATGAGCTGTTTTGACTGCAACTAAGCATATATCTAAGATGAATTAGATTTGCACACAGTCATACCTAGTTATAACCAGTTATAACCAGTTATAACCAGTTATAACCAGAAGGTGCTCCATATCTCCAGATGATTTGTCTAGCTGGTCAAAATCCCTGACCCGTATCATTTATTATTATTAGCGTGTATTGTTTTGTATCGTTAGATACTACTACACTGTTGGAGATAGGAACACAAGCATTTCTCTCCACCCGCAATAACATCTGCAAAAAATGTGTACGCAAAACAAATAACATTTTATTTCATTTGATTTATTGGTGTGTATTCTCTGAAAAGTAGTTATTCTAAAACATTTTTAAAAAGTGTTTGAATCCAGGTTTGTCTGGAGACGTAATACCACCCTCTGAGGATATGTATAGCTTGATATTACGTCTCCAGACAAACCTGGATTCAAATACTTTTTTAAAATGTTTTAAGAATAACTACTTTTCAGAGAATACACACCAATAAATCAAATTAAATTAAATGTTATTGGTTGCGTACACATATTTTCCAGATGTTATTGCGGGTGGAGAGAAATGCTTGTGTTGCAATGTCCAACAGTGTAGTAGTATCTAACGATACAAAACAATACACGCTAATAATAAAAAGAAAAGAAAAGAAAATGTAGAAATATGAGAATGAGCCATTTCAGAGAATACACTGAGTGGACAAATCATTAGGAACACCTGCTCTTTCCATGACATAGACTGACCTGGTGAAAGCTATGATCATTTATTGACGTCACCTGTTAAATCCACTTCAATCAGTGTAGATGAAGGGGAGGAGACAGGTTAAAGAAGGATTTGGTTGTATTTTTTATTTTATATTTTTTTCTCACCAATTGGTGAGAGCCATGCATCCTCCATTCTTGTCCCATCGCTGCAACTCCCCTATGGACTCGGGAGAGGTGAAGGTCGAGAGCCATGCATTGTCCGAAACACGACCCTGCCAAGCCGCACTGCTTCTTGACACACTGCTCACTTAACCTGGAAGCCAGCCGCACCAATGTGCCGGAGGAAACACCGTCCAGCTGGCGACCAAAGTCAGCTTGCAGGCACCCGGCCCGCCACAAGGAGTTGCTAGAATGCGATTGGACAAGGAAATCCTGGCCGGCCAAACCCTCTCCCTAACCCGGAGGACGCTGGGCCAATTGTGTGTCGTCTCCCGGTCACGGCCGGCTGTGACACAGCCTGGGATCGAACCCAGGTCTGTAGTGACGCCTCATGGGTCTCCCTGCGATGCAGTGCCTTAGACCGTTGCACCACTCGGGAGGCCCTAAAGAAGGATTTTTAAACCTTGAGACAATTGAGACATGGGTTGTGTGTGTGTGTCATTCAGAGGGTGAATGGGCAAGACAAAATATTTAAGAGCCTTTGAACGGGGTATGGTGGTAGGTGCCAGGCGCACCGGTTTGTGTCAAGAACTGCAACGCTGCTGGGTTTTTCACGCTCAACAGTTTCCTGTGTGTATCAAGAATGGTCCACCACCCAAAGGACATCCAGCCAACTTGATACAACTGTGGGACGCATTGGAGTCAACATGGGCCAGCATCCCTGTGGAACACTTTCGACACCTTGTAGAGTAAATACCCCAACGAATTGAGGCTGTTCTGAGGGCAAATGGGGGTGCAACTCAATATTAGGAAGGTGTTCCTAATGTTTTGTACACTCAGTGTATATAATGGTGTGTATAGACAGTATGGACAGTATATGAATAGAAAAGGTGTGTACAGAAGTAGTTATATAGGATGAATCATGACTAGAATACAGTATATACATGTGAAGTGGGTAAAACAGTATCTAAACTTTATTCAAGTGGCCAGTGTTCAATCACTATGTACATAGGGCAGCAGTCTCTAAGGTGCAGGGTTGAGTAACCGGGTGGTAGCCGGCTAGTAACAGTGACTAAAGTTCAGGGCAGGGTACTGGGCAGAGGCCAGCTAGTGGTGACTATTTAACTTTCCGATGGCCTGGAGAAAGAAGCTGTTTTTCAGTCTCTCGGTCCCAGCTTTGATGCACCTGTACTGTCTCCGCCTTCTAGATGGTAGCGGGGTGAACAGGCCTTGGCTCGGGTGGCTGAGGTCCTTGATGATCTTCTTGGCCTTCCTGTGACACCGGGTGCTGTAGGTGTCCTGGAGGGCGGGTAGTTTGCCCCTGGTGATGCGTTGGGCAGACCACCACCCTCTGGAGAGCCCTACGGTTGCGGACGGTGCAGTTTCCATACCAGGCGGTGATACAGCCCGACAGGATGCTCTCAATGGTACATCTGTAAAGGTTTATGAGGGTCTTAGGGGCCAAGACACATTTCTTCAGCCTCTTCACCACACTGTCTGTGTGGATGGACCATTTCAGGTTGTCAGTGATGTGCACGGCGAGGAACTTGAAGCTTTCCACCGTCTCCACTGTGGCCCCGTCAATATGGATGGGGGCGTGCTCTCTCTGCTGTCTCCTGTTGTCCACGATCAACTCCTTCGCTTTGTTGACGTTGAGGGGAGAGGTTATTTTCCTGGCGCCACTCCGCCAGGGCTCTCACCTCCTCCCTGTAGGCTGTCACGTCGTGGTTGGTAATCAGGCTTACCACTGTTGTGTCGTCTGCAAAATTTGATGATTTAGTTTGAGACGTGTGTGGCCACGTAGTCATGGGTGAACAGGGAGTACAGGAGGGGGTTGAGCACACACCCTTGTGGAGCCCCCGTTCTGAGGATCAGCATTGAGGTGTTGTTGCATGCCTTCACCACCTGGGGCCGGCTGGTCAGGAAGTCCAGGACCCAGTTGCAAAGGGCAGGTTTCAGACCCAGGGCCCCGAGCTTAGTGATGAGCTTGGAGGGCATTATGGTGTTGAAGTCTGAGCTGTAGTCGATGAACAGCATCCTCACATAGGTATTCCTTTTGTCCAGATGGGATAGGGCAGTGTGCAGTGCGATGGCGATTGCATAATCTGTGGATCTGTTGGGGCGGTATGCAAATTGTAGTGGGTCTAGGGTGTCAGGTAAGGTAGAGGTGATATGATCCTTAACTAGCCTCTCAAAGCCCTTCATGATGACAGAAGTGAGTGCTACGGGGCGATAGTCATTTAGTTCAGTTACCTTCGCTTTCTTGGGTACAGGAACAATGGTGGACATCTTGAAGCAAGTGGGGACAACAGACTGGGATAGGGAGAGATTGAATATGTCCGTAAACACTCCAGCCAGCTGGTCTGCACATGCTCTGAGGACTTGGCTAGAGATGCCGGCTGGGTTAACACGCTAACATTTCTTACTCATGTCGGCAATGGAGAATGAGAGCTCACAGTACTCGTGTTATCCTCCAAAGCGTGCAAAGAAGATGTACAGTATAGCTTGTCCGGGAGCATGGCGTCGGTGTCCGCGATGTGGCTGGTTTTCCTTTTGTAGTCTGTGATTGTCTGTAGACTATGCCACATACGTCTCGTGTCTGAGCCGTTGAATTGCGACTCCACTTTGTCTCTGTACTGACGTTTTGCCTGATTGATTGCCTTACGGAGGGTATAGTAGGACAGTTTTTTACTAGTCCATGTTCCCAGTCACCTTGCCGTGGTTAAATGCGCTGGTTCGCACATTCAGTTTTGCGCGAATGCTGCCATCTATCCACGGTTTTTGTTTTGCATAAGTCCTATTCATCACAGTGGGAACAACATCCTCTATGCACTTCCTGATGAACTCAATCACTGTGTTACAGTTTTTATTGCTATCTATCTGTTCTGTTAGACCTTCTATTTCCTTTTTTAATATGAACTCTTTTTACCTAAATTGTTTTGGTTTTTAAGATGAGTATTGAATTGCATGGCCTCTAAAGGCACATTTAAAAGTGTCCCATACAATAAGGGGATCTACTGTTATGTAGGGAAAAGTCAGTTATGAATTATTCTGTCTTGGTTAAATACAATTTGTCATCCAGTAGGCTTTGATTACATTTCCAATATCCTCGCCCTTGCGGAAATTCTGTAAGAGTAATGTGTATACCAATTATTTGATGGTCTGACCGCATTCTGTCCCCTATCAATATTCTTTTTACTTTTGGTGCCAGCTAAAATGACATAAGAAAGTAGACAAGACGACTAGCTTGATTGAGCCTCCGCCATGTATATCTCACTAAGTCAGGATATTTAAGCCTCCATATACAGTGATATACAATTCTAACATTAACCCTGTAGTGGAGGGCTAAAGGACTGTGTTATTCTGAGGTTGCTGGTTCGGTTTGGGTGTGTTCGCCTCCAGGCGTCAGTCAGATGATGGCAAGACACAGTTACCGGTGGTTACTTGTAGTTTACTTGGAGGAATAACAGTATATACAGTGCATTCAGAAAGTATTCAGACACCTTCCTCTTTTCCACATTTTGTTACGTTACAGCCTTATTCTAAAATGGATTTTGTCATCAATGTATTAAAAATAAAAAACAGAAATACCTTATTACAGCTTATTTACATAAGTATTCAGACCCTTTGCTAATTGAGCTCAGGTGCATCCTGTTATCATTGATCATCCTTGAGATGTTTCTACAACTCGATTGGAGTTCACCTGTGGTAAATTCAATTGATTGGACATGATTTGGAAAGGCACACACCTGTCTATATAAGGTCCCTGAGTTGACAGTGCATGTCAGAGCAAAAACCAAGCCATGAGGTCGAAGGAATTGTCCGTAGAGCTCCAAGACAGGATTGTGTCGAGGCACAGATCTGGGGAAGGGTACCACAAAATGTCTGCAGCATTGAAGGTCCCCAAGACCAAAGTGGCCTCCATCATTCTTAAATGGAAGAAGTTTGGAACCACCAAGACTCTTCCTAGAGCTGGTCGGCCGGCCAAACTGAGCAATTGGGGGAGAAGGGCCTTGGTCAGGGAGGTGACCAAGAACCCGATGGTCACTCTGACAGAGCTCCAGAGTTCCTCTGTGGAGATGGGAAAACCTTCCAGAAGAACAACCATCTCTGCAGCACTCCACCAATCAGGCCTTTATGGTAGAGTGGCCAGACGGAAGCCACTCCTCAGTAAAAGGCACATGACAGCCCACTTGGAGTTTGCCAAAAGGCACCTAAATGACTCTCAGACCATGAGAAACAAGATTCTCTGGTCTGATGAAACCAAGATTGAACTCTTTGGCCTGAATACCAAGCGTCACGTCTGGAGGAAACCTGGTACCATCCCTACGGTGAAGCATGGTGGTGACAGCATCATGCTGTGGGGATGTTTTTCAGCGTCAGGGACTGGGAGACTAGTCAGGATCGAGGGAAAGATGAACGGAGCAAAGTACAGAGAGATCCTTGATGAAAACCTGCTCCAGAGCGCTCAGGACCTCAGACTGGGGCGAAGGTTTACCTTCCAACAGGACAACGACCCTAAGCACACAGCCAAGACAACGCAAGAGTGGCTTAGGGACAAGTCTCTGAATATCCTTGAGTGGCACAGCCAAAGCACGGATTTGAACCCGATCGAACATCTCTGGAGAGACCTGAAAATAGCTGTGCATCAACGCTCCCCATCCAACCTGACAGAGCTTGAGAGGATCTGCAGAGAAGAATGGGAGAAACTCCCCAAATACAGGTGTGCCAAGCTTGTAGCGTTATACACAAGAAGACTCGAGGCTGTAATCGCTGCCAAAGGTGCTTCAACAAAGTACTGAGTAAAGGGTCTGAATATTTTTGAAAAAACTGTTTTCTTTGTCATTATGGGGTATTGTGTGTAGAACAAAACTATTTTATCCATTTTAGAATAAGGTTATAACGTAACAAAATGTGGAAAAAGTCAAGGGATCTGAATACTTTCTGAATGCACTTTATCTATAATATTAGTAAATTCCTTAAGTGCATGAGGGTGATAGTTTGTAGTGTGATTTCCTTTACGGTCCATTGAGGTACTTAAAACCATATTATATAATCTCTCACCATAATAATTGGCTGCTCCAAGACGTCTCCGACAGAGCAGACGAATACGGAGTGGGCTTCTAGTCCGACTCAGGAGACGTGCATACCATCCACTGCATACCATCCACTGCATACCATCCACTGCATACCATCCACTGCATACCATCCACTGCATACCATCCACCGCTTCTGGGTATTTTACTCACTAATGTTCAGTCCATGGACAATAAAGTAGACGAGCTCAGGGCAAGGATTATTATTATATTATATTATATTATATATTATATTATAAGGATCTCTTTCCAGAGAGACATCAGGGACCGTAACATACTCTGTTTCACGGAATCATGGCTCTCTCCGGATATACTGTCCCCGTCCATACAGCCAGCTGGGTTCTCAGTACATCGCGCAGACAGGAATAAAGAACTCTCCGGGAAGAAGAAAGGCGGTGGTGTATGTTTCATGATTAACTACTCATGGTGTGATTGTGGTAACGTACAGCAACTCAAGTCCTTTTGTTCTCACGATCTGGAATACCTCACTATCAAATGCCAACTGCATTACCTCCCAAGAGAATTCTCTTCTGTCATCGTCACGGCCGTGTATATTTCTCCTCTACACCAATCTGTGTATCTGAGTTCTGTGTTGCAGTTCTATCAAGTATTTATACCAGTGGCAGACTATCTTTACCATTGGCAGATTTTTATATGCACATAAGGTAATTTTGGTTTTGTACACAGTCATACGATACGTGGTATGGGAAAGTCCAATCTCGGGTGAGTCCATGGGGAGCGATATCTCTACAGATAATCAGTCTATCTGGTCTAAATCACTGATACATGTTCCCCTCCACCCTCTGATGATATGGATAACTTGTTATTACATCTCCAGAGAAACCTAGGTTCAAATAAAGCTCCTATTTATCAAATTACTAAAGGCGAGAATTAGGTGTTTTTGGTTGGGGTCAAAATGACCCCAAATTACTTACATTTGTAAAAGGTCCATATTGAAATACAAAGTCTAAATAATGATTTATTTGAAGAATTGAACAAACTACCTTTAGCCTATGATAAAACAAATGCCTCTGGGGTCAAAATGACCCCGGTTGGTAGCTTGAGGGGTTTTGTATCCCTGGGCTACTCAGGCTACCATTATGTCAGATCGTGAAATGCATGTTTAAATTCATTTTTACCTGGCCAAATTATTAGATGGCCTGCAAAAAAATACTCTTTTTTTTTTACGCACTGAAAAAATCATCGTGGACCAGATTGACGAGCTCTCCCCACTATGTATTTTTTCTGCAATGAGGATTCACCCTCTTAGGAGAATCATTTGTAACGTATCTGCAGAAACACGTTTTTTTGAGCAACAACAAAAAAAACAGTATAGCAATCTGCCAATCAGGGGGAGCCAAATGAACGGCTCTTTCACCGATGTGATTCGGTTCCCGACGTTCACCAAAAAGATCAGTTCAAAAAGAGCCGTTCATTCGCGAACGACCCATCACAAATGACAAATAAACTTTGATTTGATTTGCCTGCTCTTTGTGACTGCTGATGTAAAAAAAGGGCTCTCTAAAATACATTTGATTGATTGATTTGATTGAAAATACATTTGATTGAAAATACATTTGATTGAAAATACATTTGATTGATTGATGATTTGATTCTAGGTGGACGACGGAGGAGGAGGAGGAGGCGGTTACATCAAGGACCCTTGCCCCAGCCAGGAGGGCCCCGGGGCGGTCAGCGAGCTGGAGTACTCCGCCTTCTGCTCCCAGGAATGCATCTTCTCCAAGCTCCGCGAAAACCAGGACTTGAATGTGTACTCCGCCAAAACGTTGCTCTCCATGTGCTCTCCAGGGGACCTTGTGGAGCTAGTATCCACCTCCCAGGCACCTCACTGGGCTGTGTACGAGCTCAACGACCAGGTGATACACCTGCATGAGGGGGAGATACGGAAGGACAGCCTGACTGAGATAGGACAGGGCCGGCACGGACGGATAGTGAACAGCCGCTACCGCTTCCGACCGCTGCCCTCCGACCTGGTTGTGCAGAACGCCGCCGAGCACCTCGGCCTGAACAGCGGGGAGATCTGCTGGACCAACTCAGAGAGCTTCGCCGCTTGGTGCCGCTTCGGGAAGCGGGAGTTTAAGAAGGGAGGCGAGGCACACTCGGCGCAGCAGCAGTACTTTCTCAAAGTGCACTTTGGCGCCGGAACTCGGAGTGGACACGCACACACGCTGGTGTT